>NC_089598.1:92837065-92977065 GCF_019320115.1 Miscanthus floridulus | reverse complement strand
CTTCTTTCATTTTGCTTGACTTGAAAACCAAGAAAGAATGTAAGCTCACCAATCATTGACATCTCGAACTCCTTAGACATCAATTCACCAAATTCTTTGCATGAGTCTTCATTTGATGATCCAAAGATGATATCATCAACATATACTTGACAAATGAAGATATGCCCATCAAGCTTCTTGGTGAATAGTGTGGTGTCGACCTTCCCAATGGTGAAGCCCTTCTCAATAAGGAAATCCCGAAGGCGCTCATACCAAGCTCTTGGGGCTTGCTTAAGCCATATAGTGCCTTGGACAACCTATAAACATGATTAGGATATCTAGGGTCTTCAAACCCGGGAGGTTGATCAACATAGACTAGTTCATTAATAAAGCCATTTAAGAATGCACTTTTCACATCCATTTGATATAGTTTCATTTCATGATGTGATGCATATGCAAGAAGGATACGGATGGCTTCTAATCTTGCAACCGGTGCAAAGGTTTCTTTAAAATCTAAACCTTCAACTTGAGAGAACCCCTTTGCTACTAGTCTTGCCTTGTTCCTCACAACAACACCTTGATCATCTTGCTTGTTGCAGAACACCCACTTTGTTCCAATGACTCTTGCACCTCTTGGTCGCTCTTCAAGATTCCAAACTTCATTGCGTTTGAAGTTGTTCAACTCTTCATGCATGGCATTGATCCAATCCGGATCTTTAAGAGCTTCTTCTACCTTGGTAGGCTCATAGCAAGAGACAAAAGAGTGATGAGCAATAAATGAAGTAAGTTTTTGAGATCGAGTCATCACCCCCCTTTGTTGGACTCCCTATGATGAGATCTTGAGGATGATCTTGTAGGAGAGGTGTATTTCTTCTATTGACCACTTGAGGAGGAGGTTGTGGAGCATCAACATCTTGTGCTTGTACCACCATTTGCTCATGGGAGATATGAGTATCTTCATTTTCTACTCTCCCAACTTTTTCACCATCTTGTGGTACATTTGATGAAGAGGGTTGGTTAGTGACTTGTACATCATCTTCATCATCTTTTGGCTTGATGTCTCCCACCAGAATATTCTTCATAGCCTCCCTCAATGGTTCATCACCTACATCATCAAGATTCTCATGTGCTCCTTGGGAGCCGTTAGATTCATCAAATTCCACATCATATGTTTCTTCAACCAAGCCGGTGGCATGATTAAATACTCTATATGCTTTGGACTTCAATGAGTAACCAACAAGAAAACCTATATCACAACGCCTTTGAAACTTCCCTAGGTGTTGCCGCTTCTTGTAGATGTAGCACTTGCAACCAAACACCCTAAAGAAGGAGACGTCCGGCTTCTTCCCATTGAGCAACTCATATGGTGTCTTGACAAGGAACTTTTGAAGAAATAGGCGGTTGGATGCATAACATGCGGTGTTGATTGCTTCCGCCCATAGAGCTTCGGGGGTGTTGTACTCATCTAGCATTGTCCTTGCAAGAGTGATCAAAGTCCGGTTTTTCCTCTCAACTACACCATTTTGTTGAGGAGTATAGGTTGCGGAGACTTCATGTTTGATTCCAACTTCATCACAATAAGCTTCTATGTTTGTGTTGTCAAACTCTTTGCCATTGTCACTTCTTATCTTCTTGAGCTTCACTTCAAATTCATTTTGAGCTCTCTTGGCAAACTTCTTGAAACAAGATGCAACTTCGGATTTGTCATGAAGGAAGAACACCCATATATATCTTGAATAGTCATCCACAATCACAAGACAATAGAGATTTCCTCCCAAACTCTTGTATGTTGTTGGTCCAAATAAATCCATGTGTAGGAGTTCTAGCACTCTTGTGGTTGACATGAAAGCTTTGGTTGGATGAGTGTTTGCAACTTGCTTGCTGGCTTGACATGCACTACAAAGCTTGTCCTTTTCAAACTTCACATCCTTCAACCCTCTCACCAAATCATTCTTCATAAGCTTCTTGAGTGAGCTCATTCCAACATGAGCAAGTCTTCTATGCCATAGCCACCCAAGTGTTGTTTTGGTGAATAGGCAAGTCTTCAAGTTTGCATCTTCGGAGGTGAAGTCAACTAGATATAAGTTGTTGTATCTAAATCCATTGAATATCACTTGATTGTCATCTAACTTGGATACAACAACCTCCTTCTCGGTGAATAGGCATTGAAAGCCAAGATCACACAATTGCCCAACGGATAGCAAGTTGAAGCTCAATGAAGCAATATAGAGCACATTGGAGATGGAATGATCATTTGATATTGCCACTTTGCCCAATCCTTTAACCTTGCCCTTTGAATTATCTTCAAATGTTATTTTCTCTTGTCCATCTACCTCTTCATCTAGTGAGGTGAACATACGAGGATCACCGGTCATATGTTGAGTGCAACCACTATCAATAACCCAATGACTTCCACCGGTCTTGTAGTTCACCTACACACAAGAGATTCAAGCTTTAGGGATCCAAGCTTGTTGAGGGCCCTTCACCTTCTCAACAAGTGACTTAGCCACCCAAATTTTCTTAGGCCTACTCTTGTTGGGAGGACCTAAGAACATGACTTTCATCTTTCCACTCGAATCTTTTCTAAGCATGTAATGAGCATTGAAAGCAAATGGTCTAGCATGCTTGGGCAAGGGTTATGGTGGTGGAGTTTGACACTCATGAGCAAAGTGGCCTTCTTGTCCACATTCAAAACATCTCTTTGGCTTTGGCTTTGGCTTTGATTGTTGGTGTTGAGCTTGAGCCTTCTTCTTCTCTACACTTGCCATATATCCAATGCCATTTCTATCCATCTTCATGACGGTATTCATGAGTAGCTCACTTTGGAGATGCTTGCCTCTAGCAAACTTGCTCAATCCCACCTTGAGATGCTCTTTCTCCATCTTGAGCTTCTTGTTCTCTTCCTTGAGAAGATCATTGTTCTTCTCCTCCTTGAGTTTCTTGATTTCTTCTTTTAACTTCTCATTCTCAAGGATCACCTCTTTGTCATGATCAAGAGTTTCTAGCACAATGGTGTTGTGACTTTTCATCTCTTCAAGATCTTTCATGAGCTTCTCATTGTTACTCTTGAGCTTGACATACTCATCATAGTCATTGCACTTAACCACTTGCTTGCCCTTGCTACTAGATCCATGCTCAATGCTTTCATCAATTAAGTCATCACATGAGGTAGCTATATCAATCTTAACAACATGGTTAGTAGCATCATGTGGCTCATTTGGTAAGAATTCTTGTGCAATAATAAGGGTATCATAATTGATCTTTAGAGTTGCATATTCATCTTTTAGCTTATTGTGACTAGTGATAAGCTCATTGTGCACCCACTCAAGTTTATCATTTTTATCTTTAAGCTCTTTCTTAGAAGATTTGAGCTCCTTGAGTTTGGATGATATAGAATCATTTGTTTCTTTGAGCTCATCATTAGCCTTTTCTAATGTATCACACTTAGCTAAGAGTGAATCATTTTTAGCATCAAGTTTTTCATTTGTAGCCCCTCTTTCTAATGATCTTAGTATATTTTCTTAGTATTTTGATAAGATCATCATAAGTAGGTGAGTCATCATCATCGCTATCACTATCATCATCACTAGCATGTTCATCATCACTACTATCATCACTCTTAGTTACCTTGCGTTCGCCTTTGGCCATAAGGCATAGGTGTGTAGAGGATGATGGCGATGGTGGTGGTGAAGATGCAAGATCAATAGCAATGGCGGCCACCTTTTCATCGTCACTATCATCATCGGATGATCCACTTGATGAATCAATGTCCGTGAGCCAATCACCGACAATATAGGCCTTGCCACTCTTCTTCTTCTTGTAGAACTCCCTCTTTTTGCCATCTCTCTTCTTGTATGGCTTGTTCTTCTTCTTTTCATCTTCATCACTTGAATCATCTTTCTTGCCCTTGTTCTTGAACTTGTCTTTCTTGGGCTTTGTGCATTGATGAGCTAGATGACCAAGTTCGCCACAATTGTAGCAATCCATCTCGGAGATTGGCTTTCTTCTTGAGCTAGTGAAGAACTTCTTCTTCTTGCCATCAAACTTGATGCCACTCTTGTTTAGCCTTTTTAGCATCTTGGTGGTCTTCTTCACCATGAGGGCAAGGCTTTCTTCATCATCTTCATCACTTGAGCTCTCATACTCAAGTCTTGCTTTGCCCTTGTCTTGGCTAGCTTTGAATGCTAAGTCCTTCTCTTTCTTCTTTGTAGAGGATGAGCCATCTTGTGGTGTGATGTGCATGTACATCTCATGAGCATTGATCTTTCCCAAGATTTGTGTCAGTGTAGCGGCGAAAAGATCACCTTGATGTAGCACGATCACAATGTGCCCATATTTGTCAATGGGGAGGACACTCAAGATTTTTCTCACAACATCGGATGGTGACATTTGAGTAAGTCCAAGCCCATTGACTTCCTCTACAAGAACATTTAATCGAGAATACATCTCATTAGCACTTTCTTTGGGAAACATCTCAAAAGAATTTAGCTTTTTAATCACAAGATGATAGCGTTCCTCACGCTCACTCTTGGTTCCCTCATGGAGCGCACAAATGTCTGACCATAGAGCATGGACGTCTTTGTGGTTCCTTACACGATTGAACACCTCTTTGCAAAGGCCTCTAAAAATGGTGTTGCGAGCCTTTGCATTCCATTTCTCATAATTTACTTCATCGCCTTGAAGTTGTGCGGCATTCCTAGGTGCGGGGAACATTGAGAGGCGGCTCTAAGAATTCCAACATCTAGAGCTTCTAAGTATGCCTCCATGCGGATTTTCCAATATGGAAAATCATCTCCCTCGAAGATAGGAGGAGGTCCATCCCCGTGAGACATCTTGCTCTAAGCGATTAAGCTTAAAAACGTGAGCACGAGGCTCTGATACCAATTGAAAGGATCAAGATGCCCAAGAGGGGGGGGTGAATTGGGCTAATTCTAAATTTTCTTGCAATAATCAAATCCTACGGATAGCCCAATTAACCCCTTGTGCTTAAAAAGTGTTTATATCAAACTAATGCACAACAACCTCGCAACCAATGTTCCAAACTTACTCTAGCAAGCAATTCTATGGATGTAAGACAAGTATTGAATTGCTCAAAGTAAATACTCAAAGTAAGTGCTCAACGTAAATAAAGAGAGAAAGGAACGCGGCGATGTTTTGCCGAGGTATCGGAGAGTCGCCACTCCCCACTAGTCCTCGTTGGAGCACCCGCGCAAGGGTGTAGCTCCCCCTTGATCCGCGCAAGGATCAAGTGCTCTCTATGGGTTGATTCTTCGACACTCCGTCGCGGCGAATCACCCAAAGCCGCTCACAACTTGAGTTGGGTCACCCACAAGCTCCACCGGGTGAACACCAAACTCCCAATCACCACCAAGCCGTCTAGGTGATGGCGATCACCAAGAGTAACAAGCACGAACTCTCACTTGACCACGCAAAGCCTAATGAGAAGATGGATGCACACTTTGCTACTCTTGATTTGCTAGTGAGGCTACTCTCTTGGATTCTCAAATCGCAAACACCTCACTAGGACCTTGCTCTTCTTGGCACTCACAAACGTGTTTCTCAGCTGTTGGAATGAGCAAAAGATACTCCACTCACGAGTGGACCTTCTATTTATAAGCCAGCCTGAAAAACGAACCGTTATGAGCTTCTGCGGGACGATCGGACGCTCCGATCGTGATGACCGGACGCTCCGGTCAGTTCAACCCGCGAACCAGTATTAAAGAGTCGACCGGACGCTGGCAGGGTCCGGTCAGCACTGACCGGACGCGTCCGGTCGCATAAAACCCTTACTGGAACCTTACTGGACTCGATCGGACACAGAACCCTCAGGGTCCGGTCAGCACTGACCGGACGCGTCCGGTCACTCTTTCCCAAGTCTGGACCCTTACTGGAGTCGACCGGACGCTGGTCCTCAGCGTCCGGTCACATGACCTTCTAGCGTCCGGTCACATCAGACTTGTTCACCTCAGTCAAATGAACTGACCGGACCCTGCGGCCAGCGTCCGGTTGCACCGGAGCCAGCGTTTGGTCAGTGTTTGACCCTCCATTCACTTCCAACTTCCGAACATATGTGAATGAAGTTTGCTCCAAAAAATCTTAGGCATTCATAGGAGCTACCTAGAGCTAGTTTAAACAAGTGTGCACCACACCTAACTCACTAGACTTAACTAGGTCAAGCTACCCGTTCATACCCCCCTTCATAGTACGGCCAAAGGAAAAACAAAGTCCTAAACTACTCTAAGTGTCTCTCCAACTTCAATTGACACTTAGAACTCGTTATCCTTAACCTTGTCGTCCATCCTTTGAAAACTGAAACGATTTCCATCGTAGGGGCATGACAACCTCAATTGCCCAATCGATCTCCATTTACCATGACCTAACTTAATTGCCTCTGCAAAACACACGTTAGTCATAGTAATCTTGTATTGACATTAATCACCGAAATCCAACTAGGGGCCTAGATGCTTTCATGCCCGCTCCGCTCCTCGGCTACAAGATAAAAGCAAGACAACATTTAGTCTCTTGTCTCTCTTACGTGCGCTAGACATTCACGCTTCCGCTGCAGCCAAGTCTTCCTATCCCGATTCCTACGAGCACGGGAATAGAGAGAGCAGGCCTCTGAAACCGGCACCGTTCATGAGTTAATCTGCTCAGGTGAAGACTAGCAATCAGGTTTTTAGGGAGTAACTACGTGACTGCTTGATCGTACAACAACCTCATATTCTTCCTGGTGTTCGTGGCGACAACGGAAAGATCCGCGCTGCAACCTCTCTGCGCTGCATCGAGTGGGATGACTACTTCAACATACGCTATGTTGACTAGCGTAACCGGCTATGGTGCCGCGGGGTATGTTGTAGTTCATCCTCTATTTTCAGCGATTAAAATCATGATAATTAGTATCGTCTACATGTTCTTAACACTTAGATCACACGTGCACATGTCTGATGTCACCAATATTTTGATAATATTTTTTTGGATTAAATTGGTACTGAAATTGCCTAAATTTCTAACAATTCAAAAACCTAATAGGCATTTTTCGGTAGTCGGCTTTGCGAGTATGCTAAAATCAAATATTTTTTAGGGCACACATTACAAGAGGTGGCGTTAGAGATGCATACTATGGTTGACTGCTATGCATTGCTACTTTGTTGCCAAACCTAGATTAGTTGGACCACATACTAGGAGGAGCGTGTGTTCCAAGACGCTGATGCTACGTTCAAGAGGACAATATTAAGTGTGCTAGGAGACTTCATAGTAGATGCATATGTGACCGTAAACGGGTAAAGAGATGTGGGATGCACTTAAGGCCAAATATGGAGTGTCTGATGCTGGTAGTGAGTTGTATGTCATGGAGCAGTTTCATAACTACAGGATGGTTGATGACCATTCTGTGGTTGAACAAGCTCATGAGATACAAACACTAGCAAAAGAACGAGAATTTTGGTACAGTGCTGCCGGACAAGTTTGTGGCGGGCTGCATTATTGCTAAGCTGCCACAGGCTTGGACAGACTTTGCTACTTCTCCGAAACATAAGAGACAAGAGTTTGGCATTGCCGAACTTATTGGCTCTTTAGATGTTGAAGAGAAGGTGAGAGCTAAGGATGTCCGTGGCAAGAAAATTGTTGAGGGAAGTTCTAGTGCCCATGTGGTGCAGAAAAATCCTCAAAATTCCTACAAGAAGGAATTCAAGCAAGAGCTCAAACAAAAGAACACTACACCTTTTAATAATAATAATAAGAAGAACAAGGAAAAGAGAAATTGCTTCTCTTATGACAAGTCTGGGCATGATGCTAGGGACTACGAGGAGAGCAAGTGGAAGCTTAAAAAGAAATATGCAAACATGGTTGAGGTTGATGGAGAAACATCGGGGTATGATAATATATTACCTACCGTTCTTTCAGTTTGTCATTCACCTGATTGGTGGGTTGACACAGGAGCCAATATTCATATGTGTGCTGATATTTCTTTATTTTCTTCTTATCAAATCGGGAGAAGTTCCTCCTTGTTGATGGGGAATGGAGCGCGTGCGGCTGTTCGGGGTGTTGGTACGGTCGATCTGAAACTTACTCGGGGAAGACCGTGTAACTGAAGAACGTGCAACATATCCCCTCAAAAGGAAGAATTTAATTAGTGGTTCTATATTATGTCGAGATGGCTATAAACTTATGTTCGAATCTAATAAATGCATACTATCTAAGTATGGAACCTATGAGACCCCGCTAATGGGCTAAGTTGGGCCGGTCTGGTGGGCTAGGCCGAATACCGAGTCCTATAGCGATAAGGTGATGCGAGTCACTGTAGCATCGTGGAACACTATAGCTCAGGAAATTTAGTCCCACATCGGAACCTGAAGAGATACCGAACCAACTTAAAAGTCTCGGTCTGGGAAACTGTTAACTCCGGTTCGAACCTTTTGCGCGAAGCGAGGACGAAAGCGCAAGAGAGTTAATTAGCAGGTGTGGTCCATTCAACGTGTAGAGTGGATCTTAGCCGTCTTCCCGGGTCGGGGCGTTACAAATGGTATCAGAGCCAACTTTTGGTTTCACGGACGTATGGCTCGGGAGCTCGGACAGGTTGCTCATGACTCTGCAAAAGCATGGCACTTGGGCCGGGGAGCTAGGAATATGGACGTGGGCCAAGAGAGTCGATCCTAGACATTTATCCCATTTGGGTAGGTTGGTTCGGCCTTCGACGAGGACGTCGAATCTTAAGGGTGGGTGTATGTGAGACCCCGCTAATGGGCCAAGTTGGGCCGGTCTGGTGGGCTGGGCCGAATACCGAGTCCTGTAGCGACAAGGTGACGCGAGTCACTGTAGCATCATGGAACACTGTAGCTCGGGAAATTTAGTCCCACATCAGAACCTGAAGGGATACCGAACCAACTTAAAAGTCTCAGTCTAGGAAACTGTTAACTCCGGTTCGAACCTTTTGCGCGAAGCGAGGATGAAAGCGCAAGAGAGTTAATTAGCAGGTGTGGTCCATTCAACATGTAGAGTGGATCTTAGCCGTCTTCCTAGGTCAGGGCGTTACAAAACCTTTATGGGTAAAGGCTATGAGAGTGGAGGCTTGTTTCGCTTGTCCTATGATGCATGTGTTAAGTCTATGAACAATGTGAGCTGTGATGTTGATTCTAATGTTTGACATTCACGTCTATGTCCTTAAATGATGCATGTGTTAAGTGCCATGTATGCGTGCATTGAAGCAACCTCGCAAGCCTCACAAGGCTGCTGAGGCGAGGAACTTGGCACCATTAGAACTAATCCATTCTGATTTGTGTGAAATAAATGGCGAGTTGACCAAATGTGGCAAAAGATATTTCATGATGTTTATAGATGATTGCACTAGATTTTGTTATGTGTATCTATTAAAATCAAATGATAAAGCATTGAATTATTTTAAGATCTATAAAGTTGAGGTAGAAAACCAACTTGAGAAGAAAATTAAACGGTTGTGGTTTGGTCGAAGGGGAGAATGTTTCTCAAATGAGTTTTCTGAATTTTGCGCGGAGTACGATAGTATTCATGAGAGGACACCGCCATACTCACCACAATCAAATGGGATTGCCGAGAGAAAGAACCACACTCTAACTGAGTTGGTTAATGCCATATTAGAGACTGCAGGACTATCTAAGGAATGGTGGGGTGAGGCAATATTGACAGCATGTCATGTCTTGAATAGAGTGCCCACAAAGAACAAAGAAATTACACCATTCGAGGAATATGAGAAGAAGAGATTAAATCTTTCTTAACTATGAACCTAGGATTGTTTGGCAAAGGTGAATATGCCAATTAACAAGAAGAGAAAGTTTGGACAAAATTCGTTCATTGTGTCTTTCTTGGTTATGCTATTCACAGCGTGGGTTATCGATTTTTAATAATAAACTCTGGAGTGCTTGATGTGAATGTTGGTACTATTATAGAATCTAGAGATGCTACATTTTTTTGAGATTGAATTTCCTATAAAAAATACACCTAGCACTTCTAGTCATGATTCTATAACACTTCTATAGTTGCTTGAATCGATAGAACACGCTGATGTTGAAACCCATGTGGAAATTCTAGAGGAGGATAATAATATAGTCACTCAAAAGAGTAAGAGACAGAGGACTGCAAAGTCCTTTGGTGAAAACTATAATATATACCTCGTGGATGACACTTCTAAAACCATAGAAGAGGCATATTTATCTCTTGACGCTGACTTATGGAAGGAAGTTGTTTAGAGTGAGATGGACTCTATTATGTCTAATGGAACTTGAGAGGTTGTTGATCGTCCATATGGGTGTAAACCTGTGGGATGTAAATGGGTGTTTAAGAAAAAGCTTAGGCCTGATGGTATTATTGAGAAGTACAAGGCGAGGCTTGTGGCTAAGGATTATACCTAGAAAAAGACAAATTATTTTGATACTTATTCACCAGTTACCCGTCTTACGACTATACGAGTGTTACTTTCCTTGGTTGCCTCACATGGTCTTCTCATTCATCAGATGGATATTAAGACAACTTTCTTGAATGAAGAGCTTGAGGAAGAGATCTATATGGATTAGCTGGATAAATTTGTAGCAAATGGTCAAGAGGGAAAAGTGTGTAAATTATTAAAATCTTTGTATGGCCTAAAGCAAGCACCTAAGCAGTGGCATGAGAAGTTCGACATAACTTTGACATCAGCCGGCTTTGTTGTGAATGAAACTGATAAATATGTTTTATTATAGGTATGGTGGGGGGAAGGTGTGATCTTATGTTTATATGTGGATGATATACTAATCTTTGGAAATAATATTAATGTGATTAAGGAAGTGAAAGATTTTTTGTTTAATAATTTTGAAATGAAAGACTTCGGCGGAGAGGCTGATGTTATTCTTAACATAAAGCTATTGAGAGAAAGAAATGGTGGGGTAACGCTTTTGCAATCCCATTATGTGAAAAAGGTGCTGAGTCACTTTGGGTATAGTGACTGCACACCTATTTCAACGTCTTATGATCCAAGTGTGCTATTGAGAAAGAATTGTAGAATGGCACGGTATCAATTGAGGTACTCTCAAATTATTGGTTCACTTATGTATTTAGCTAGTGCAACGAGGCACGACATCTCATTTGTTGTGAGCAAACTCAGTCGGTTTGTTTCAAATCCAGGAGATGATCATTGGCGTGCTCTTGAGAGGGTATTGCGCTATCTAAAAGAAACTGTGAGCTATGGCATTCACTATATCGGGTACCCAAGGGTACTAAAGGGGTATTATGATGCAAACTGGATATCTGATGCTGATGAGATTTACGCCACGAGTGGATATATGTTCTCACTTGGAGGTGGCGTTGTTTCATAGAAGTCTTGCAAGCAAGCTGTCTTAATGAAGTCAACAATGGAAGCAGAACTCACAGCATTAGATACAACCACTGTAGAGGTCGAGTGGCTTCGTGAACTCCTTATGGATCTACCGGTAGTTCAAAACCCAATACCGGCTATTTTCATGAACTGTGATAATCAAATAGTGATAATCAAAGTGAACAGTTCTAGGGATAGTATGAAGTCTACAAGGCATGTGAAGAGACAGTTAAAATCTGTAAGAAAACCAAGAAACTCCAGAGTAATAGTGTTGGACTATGTCCATACATCTAAGAATCTAGCAGATCAGTTTACAAAGAGACTATTACGTAATGTGATAGATGGTGCATCGAGGAAGATGGGCTTGAGACCCATATGAAGTCATTCCATAGTGGTAACCTATCCTATATGATCGGAGATCTCGTAAAGTAGGATGGCGAAATAAGCTAGTGGTTGACTATGATGGAGAGACCCCTATAATAAGGTCCAGATCGTTTGAGATGCACGTTTCTTCTATGCTGTAAGGCAGGATGGTTTATACCTTAATGTGATCCGAGTGGCTTATTTAAGTAGGGATGTTGTCCTACAGAACATCCAAGAAGAAACACACATATACGACTTTGACTGCTAGTCACAGTCTATGAGACATGGGTAGTCTCTACATACTCATGAGAGGCCTCAAAGTGTGACTTATATGCTTCAACCAGAGGGATGCGTGTAGCAGCCTAGTACTAGAAAAGAACTTGGGTGAAATTCACTTCACACACAACTGTCAATTCAAAGCATAGTCCATTGTTCAGTTGTGATTGAGTGTAACCTCTGTTCTAGACGGATGTTCAACTTAACAGTCTCCGTTAAAACTCTGGTATATCAAAGAACTATGGATTGAAGATTATTTAACACATGCCCTAGAATTTAGTGAGGATTGTTAGATTTAATGTGGGTCAACCCCAATATTTTATCTAATTAAATCGAATAATTCTAAAGCTCGTATTAAATATTGTGCGCTATATGATTTAGTCATATACAAGATTTTTGATTGAATGTTGACTCGACTTATATGTGTGGACTATGTCTATCTACATTGAGAAGTTGAGAAAAGAATGAGCCACATGAGCATGCGGTGCATGAATTGGTTTTGTCATTCAAGCCAATTATGTGCATGAGTTTCTATTCCTAAATGAGAGAGTTACAGGAGTTTCTGCTCCTAATGGCATGGTAGGAGTTAAGGGAGTTTCTACTCCTAATGGTGAGAGTTATGGGAGTTTTCACTCATGGTGATGGGAGTTTCTTCTGTTAGCGTCTCTTCCGTTTTTGACTCTTGATCTCTTACAGATGGTTGTGCCCACTCTGCTCCTTGGCTACAAGATTAAAGCAAGACAATATTTAGTCTCTTGTCTCTCTTACGTGCGCTAGACATCCACGCTTCCGCTGCAGCCAAGTCTTCCCGTCCCGGTTCCTGCGAGCACGGGAATAGGGAGAGCAGGCATCTGAAACCAGCACCGTTCGTAAGTTCATCTGCTCGGGTGAAGACTGACAATTAATTTTTTGGGGAGCGACTACGCGACTACTCGATTGTACAACAACCTCATCTTCTTCTTGGCGTTCGTGGCAGTAGTGGGAGATCGGCACCGCAACCTCTCTGCACTGCATTGAGCGGGATGACTACTCCAACAGACGCTATGTCGACTAGCGCAACCGGCTCTGGTGCCGCGGGGTATGTGTAGTTCATCCCCTATTTTCAGCGATTAAAATCATGATAATGAGTATCGTCTATAAGTTTTTGACACTTAGATCACACGTGCACATGTTTGATGTCACCAACATTTTTTATAATATTTTTCTGGATTAAACTGGTACTGAAATTACCTAAATTTCTAACAATAGAAAACTAAATATTGGTTTCGTTTTTTCAGTTTAACCGAGCAAAAATTATAGAAGGAAACATATTGTACACAGTACACGATTCAAGATCCACGTCAAGAGAGTTTGATGAAGTTGCTTGCGCTGCCATCTCCTGTCCGAAGTCCACGTCCGCCATCCGCATCGCTCCGCCGCCGTCCTGCCACCCGTCCCGCGTCCATCCCGGGCGCGTGGTGGCCCCGCCGCGCCGTTTCCGCCATTGCGACTGTCGCCATGACACTCTCTCCGCCTCTCGCCTCATTAGATTGGACGAAACGCTAATGGAACAACATACATACACAAACGATAAAAACACGGGGGTGGACGCGTCGCCCTAATATGAAGAAAAAATATAGGTGCAAACATCAAAACAAATTTTATTTGCTGTTCAAAGAAAATATGAAATTTTGCACATCAATAGTGCATACAAGTATATACTCGCATGCAAAAGTTGGGATGCAATCTCAATTTTGAAAGTTCCATAGGAAAATAAAAAAATTTCAGGTTTATGTGCACTAAAAGGTAAAATTTTTGGAATTTTGTTTTACTAGCAAACATAACCGTACGTTGCAACGGGAGAAATAGAAAAACTATAAAGTGTTTAACTTGTTCGCTTTATCTTGTTGCACAGGTGCAGCGGCCGGAATAACTTAATTTCTGTAGGTGTTACTTTTGATGGTGTGAGTGGTTGCTGCAACAATCACAAACGCACGGGCTCATTAATGGAAACAAGGATGACAATGTTACATATCAATTTACTTTTTATCTTTCTATATAATTAAAAGCTATTATTTATTTTATGATGATCATGATATCTATAATATAAATTAATATTGACAATATCCTATGAATTCTTGATTGAATAAAAAACAACCTTGATATATTTTTCCATTGTAAAGAACAAAATATTTACTCGTAAAAGTATCATAACTTTAGTTTATATACTGATTGTCCATGTGTTGGTAGAGTTAGTAAGTTAGGTGACTTCTTTTAAGGATCCATAAAAATATGTAACTTTAATATTTAGTTGTCGTGTCTTTGTTTCCACATGTCAGCTCTTGTCGAAAGTTGCACAGGTATCCACAAAAAACTCGCTCTTTTATATATTTTATAGTGCAAGCATCTAAAAAAATATTTTGTATGATTTTTCAATAATGTTATAAACAGGACGTCCGACGCCAACGACTTCCTCCAGACGGACGCGTGGCGTGACGTGCACCACAACTTTAACTCTCTCTTATTCTCATCCGGACACCGCTCGCTCACTCCGCTCAGCATTCTCCCCCACGCCTTGACCTTGCGTGGCTCGCTCCCGCGCCGTCGCACGCCCCACCTCCGCCGCTCGCTCCTCACTCCTCGCTCCTCTCTCCGCCTTTCGCGCACCCCACCCGCACCTCGCTTTGGCCATGCGTCGTGCCGCTCGCTCCGTCTCGTAGCACGTGCTGCCCGTCAGGCTGAGCCAAAGGCCGGTGTTGGTGGCGCTGGCTGGTGGTGGTGCTCGCGCGCGCCACTGGTGCTGGTGCTGGTGGTGCTCGTGCGCCGTCGGCTCTGACCCCGACAGCTAAAATCGATCGGCCCAGGCTTCCCCACCCCTATGTTGTAAATATATGTTTCAGGTGTTTCAGTCGTTTCAAAAATATGTTGCAGTTGTTTGTTGTGGATGCTGCAAAAGTAGATCGGTGATGTTGCATGTGTTTCAGAAGCATGTTGCAAGCGTTTGTTCAAAATGTTTCATCTGTTCCAAACGTATGTTGCAAGCGTTTTTTATCCGGATGTTTGCATATGTTTCATACATTTTTTGCAACATGTTTCATCGGTTTTAGACGTATGTTGAGTGTTCTATTCAGATGTTGCATATGCTACACTGCCTATGTTGCAAGTGCGTGTTTTAAATGTTTTATCTGTTTCAATTATATGTTGCAATTGTTTCATCTGAGTGTTGCAAAAGTAGATTTTAATGTAGGGTTGTTTAGCAAGGAAGAGAGCTAGTGCGGGAGCCATGGCGGCATCGGCTGTAAGGTGGCGGCTGCACTCCACCAGAGGACGCGCATGCATCCGCGCGGGCGCATGCGGCCTGTTCCTGTACGACATGTTGCCTCTGCTGGCTCCGTTGGAGGTCCTGCAGCAAAAGATTGTGGCATCTTCCCGTGCGACGGAGATACATACCCTTGTTATGGAGGTGACGCAGGCGCGACGAGATTAAGACCCCTATCGGCACGGAAGACGCTCTGTTACACAGGGGTCGGGACAGATACGGCGGAGCTACATCCGGATGGACCTGGGACGGACATCCAGGCGCCAGTTATTCCGATGAATTTTTCTAGTTTGAGTTTGAGTTTGCACCGCATATCTTAGAGATCCGTACGCCGGGGGTTACGGATCCTACTTACCTCCGTTTTCGTTTACTTGTCACCAACCCTTTACTGTAGCAGATTTGACCCGCCGTTTTTTTCTTCTAGAAAATCTTAGATACTTCAAAGTATATAACATTAATCAAGTACGTAAAATGAAGAATCATATATGTAAAAACTTGATGTATCTAAAAATCTTTTGCAAAAAAAACGCATGGTCAAAATTGCTACAGTAAAAGTTGGGTGACAAGTAAATGAAAACGGAGGGAAGTACTCCAGTCGAAACAGCTTTGCACTGCAGTCTTTCGAGCATAGAAAACTGGAATCCGGCCCAGGAATCCTAGCTCCTCTATGGCCCTTCGCTCGGCTGGGCTACTTTGAGCTTCCCCGTTGGGCCCAACACTTGTATGAAAGGACTCAAAGGCCGAAAGGCGTCACCTGAGCTCAAGACCACATACACAAGATTTTCTTTTTTCATTTTTATATATTACATATATAAACGAGTAAAATACACCGGAGGTCCATTAACTTTCGGTGAAGTGTCATCTAGATCCATCAACTTTGAAACTGTATTTTTGGGTCCATTAACTTTCGTTTGGTATCATCTAGGTCCATCAACTTTGAAACTGTTTTTTGGTCCATGAACTTTTAAAATGGTTCACTGCAGGTCCACGCATGCATGTCGGCTTCGGCCTCCTATCTTTGCGCGTGTACAGCAGCCACTGTGTGGACCTCCGGCGGCAAAGCGAAGCGAGAGCAGGTGAGTGAGTAAGCTGAGCATGCTGCTGGGTGGTGGAGGAGAGCACCTCGGCGTCGCCTTTTATAGGCCGGAGGAGAGCACCTCGGCTTGCGAGCGTCGCCTGCTTGCGACGACGGTGGCGCTAAGGCGATGGAGCGTGCAGGGGGGGTGATGGCGTGGCAGAGGTGAGTGGAGCAGGGCGGCGTGTGTGCCTTGCTGCAGCGGGTGGCGATGGTGTAGCCAACTTGCTCTGCCGTGGCTCAGGGCGATGGGACAACGCGAGCAGGGTCTGGGTGGCGTGTAGCGGGGGAGGTGAACTGAACGTGAACACGCGGTGGCGAGCTCAGGCGGCATGTGTACGTATACCATGTATGTACATACGCGTACGCAGACGAACGCGGTCACGTACCTCTAGTCTACTGCTCTGGTGACTGATAATGAGATCGAGCAAAGCTACTCAAACGGAGCGAACAGGCAGCAGGGCGCGTCGGCGAACACATCGGCCTGCGGGAACACCGAGAACGCGCCGAGCCGGCCTTGCAGCAGCGCGAATTCCTCCATCGCCAGGTCCAGGAACGCCCTGTAGTCGTCGTCCGCCGCAGCCTCGGTCCCGTAGGTCGACGCGGCCGAGGAATCGTCGTCGCCGAGCTCAGCAGGTAGCGCCTGCGCCGGCACACCAGCAGCCGCCGCACTCACCTCCGGACCATGCCCCTGCTGCTGCGCGGCTGCGCCGCGGAAAGAATCCCCGACCTCGGAGTTCCAGAGGCGCAGGAAGATGTCGGGCGCCGCGTGCTCGGCGGCGACGGCAGTGGACGACGACGAGGAGGCTGTGGCGGAGGTGATCGTTGTTGTGGCCGAGGACGAGAGCAGGGATAGGCGTGCCTCGGCCTCGAGGCGGGCGGTCTCCCACTGGGCCATGTGGCGAGCGGCGGGGCAAGACGACGCGGTCGCCGCCCTGGCGGAGCTGCTTCTTCATGTGCGTGTTCCAGTAGTTTTTGATCTCGTTGTCAGTCCGGCCCGGCAGCTGTGCCGCGATCATGGACCACCTGAGATCACAACGTTCCAGCACGTGAGCGAGGCTGGCTTTCGTGTGCTCCAGATGCATGTTCGTTACATGAATGCACATGAGTGATGAGCTGTAGAGTAACAGTGAGCATCCAAAATACAGAACGCATTGCTGAAGAGCGTACTCCTACTTTTGATGGCACGTACTGAGCGCGCGTGAGCAAGGAGAAAGAGAGAGGCACACCGTACAGCCTACGTATGAATGAGTTGAGACTTGAGGCTCACTTGTTGCCGACTATGGCGTGGAGCTGGAGGATGGAATTGTGCTCCTCGGGGGTGAAGGGCCCGCGCTTGATGTCCGGGCGCAGGTAGTTGGTCCACCGCAGCCGGCAGCTCTTGCCACACCGGTTCAGCCCTGCAATGCAAGCGCGCGCGGCAGATCACCCAAATCGCTCCAGAAACGACGAGCCAATGCAAACGGCCAGCCGGCCAGGTCACGCATGCACCAAGCGGCCGGGCGGGCTCGATCGAGGAGCAGACAGAGCACGTACCCGCCGCCGGAGGTGCAGTGGCTGCTGTACGCGCGCAAAGACAGGAGGCCGAAGCCGACGTGCATGTATACATACGTGGACATGCAGTGAACCATTTAAAAAGTTCATGACCAAAAATACAGATTCAAAGTTGATAGACCTAGACGACACCAAAGGAAAGTTAATGGATCAAAAAATACAGTTGCAAAGTTGATGGACCTAGATGACACTTCACCGAAAGCTAATGGACCTCCGGCGTATTTTACTCTGTATAAACGGACACAAGCGAAATCTGTATCTGTATATGTACTTGACGAATCTTGTACCACGCTATCTTGCATCCTATTGTGCCACGTTTCAAGCAGCAAAAGCAGCCACGTCTCCGCCCAGTTCCGTTACGAACCCGGAACCCCAGAACCTTCTCGCGCTTCGATCCGTCCTCCTGTGCCGTGCTCCCCCATTCCCGAATTCCAGCGCTCCTCCTCCCATAGCCCCATGCCGCGCCGCCGCAGCTCCCGTCCCCGCCGAGTGCTGCCCCGTCCTAGCCTCCGCTCAGGCCGCGCTGCCAAGCGCCGCCTTAACGGGAGGCCCGACGCTCCTCTTCCCACAGGCCCGCACCGCGCCTCCGCCGCGGCCACCACTCCCGCGCTCGCCCCCGTCGCAACCCCCACCCAGGCCGCGCTGCCGAGCGCCACTGCCGCCACCGCCGAAGCGGCGTCGCCGTTGACGCCCGCGCCCCCGTCGAGGCCGCGCCACCACCACCGCTGCTCGCCACGAGGGGCGCCGCACCTGCCCAGATGGCACAAGCTGTCTGCACCGGCAAAGGGCGGCGCGAGAGAGCAACGGCACCTGGTGCGGACGATTCGAGTGGGCTCGGCCAGTAGCTACAGGATTACAGGAGGTCCAACTGCAACAGCAACTCTCCTCGCCCTCGGGCAGCTGCGAGTGTGTCAGCAGCGTACGGGCATAGCACACCTCGTGTCCCCGCGACCTGTTCGACGAAATGCTGCGTTGCTTCTACACGGACCAACGAGCAAACAATCAACCCCTGTGAAAGTATACGTACGTCACGTATGTCTCTGGCAGTTTTGCTGGATTATGTAATCGAAACTAGATACCAATACTGCAACAAATGACTCACCAGGTAACTTGCCCAATTATCTGCTTTTTAATTTGGCATCAATCGGTTAGCTTCCTTCGAAATAAACCGATGTTGACTTAAATATTACTCATGTTCAGCATCGTTATTAATTTTGTCTTCTTATTACAAGTGCTTGTGCAAGCACTCAATGAATTGATAGGCTGAACTCCGGAGCAATTTTTGGGGTTGTTACAACTGCAGATTTGCACCATTGTTATATTAGTCGTTTTACTGCTTGGTTGTAGCGCCAGGGCCAATGGCGCCACCGCTTCAGTTCACGCTCTAGCAGGAGAAGGAGATATGGCTGGCGCGCGTCAAGAGGAGTTGGAAGTGGCGGCCGGCGCAATTGCACCGTGCTCTCCACCACTAACACCATGTCCTGGCGCTTGGCCACCTCGCACGTCGGCCTGTGCCCTCCACGTGCTCCGCCGCCCGCTGTTCCGCACCAGTGTGACCGCAAGGACACACCCTGTCTGTTTGCGTTGCCCCCAGCAGGCTAGCTCCTTTTGCCTAGCTGCGGCCAAGCAGGGCCTTAGAGCTGTGGTGCGGTGTGACACTGAAAGAAGCCCGGGGATAACAACCACTCGAGGGACACCCGCATGGTGTTGGATGAAATTGCTGTCCGGAACACTGTGGCCTGCCTGCAGCTTCGCCATCCTGAACGAAGATGGTACCCATCAGATCAAGCCATGCTCGGTATCCCTGCCACCAGTGTGTGGCCGAAACAGTTTTGCCTATCTAACTTGCTTTATGTTATTGTAGTGTTGTACTGTTTTAGATGTGCCATGCGTGGGAGTCAAAAGCTTATGAGTCATTTGCTATCTATGAGGATACATGGAACTAGCCCCTTGGCTCTGGAACTAAAATAAGATTACATCTGCGAGATGAGGCCAAAAAGTACTTGTAAGAGGATAAGCTAAAGCTATCACCATATTCATATGTCTTTTATTTGTGTTAATTGGCTTCTGCTACAAATATATAATGGTCACCAAGATTGTTGTAGCTGTTATCTGTTTTTCACCTTGAAGTCCAACCGTGTTATCTGAAATTGGCATCTTTTATTAGACCTGGACATGACACCAACAGTGCTAACATGGAAATTGTAAACAGATCTTTTTAGAAGTCACGTGGTCATTTGTTTTGTTTTTACAAGAAATAGCAGATTGCTTAGCAACTGTCCCTGGCAATACTATTGGGATAATTTTCGTGTAATTGTGTGAGAGCAAGTGACACATGTACTTGTTTTTCCTGTCCACTACTTGAGCTGGACACATTATAATGAAACACATCAATGTAGAAATATATCTGTTATTTTGTGCATCTCTTGTTACAAGCGTTTAATTTGAATTCTCTTTTATGTAGGATTTAGTGAAGAAGTACTTTGAAATCATCAACTCAACCAAGGAGGTTGATGTTGACAACCCTAGAAACTACAAAGGAGGAAGACAAAGAAGAAGGTGAAGAAAAAGCCCAAGACGAAGACAACAAAGGACATAATGAGAAATGCTTCAACAACAAAGCAGTCTGAAGACCATCAAGAAGAAGCTGATCCACAAAGAAAACTTGCTGAAGAAGATCCTGATGAGTACAACAACAAAGATAAGACCAGTAATGGGGTTTGCTGGTGGGCAACAAAAATGTTAGCAGTTGGGTCTGAATCCAAGTCCGCACTAAACTGTCTTATGAGTGCTCTAATGAAAGTCATTTGGAGTCAGATTGTACTCCTTTGCATGAAACACTAGACAAAAGCATGGAGATCTGAATGGACAAGACTATTCTTAGGTCCACAACTCCAGCCCATTAACCAATAGATATCCACAGACCTTCAAGAATAGGATTCTCTTTTGAAGACCTGGACAGTACTTGTTCATGTTAACAATCTGTGGCATTCAAGAGCTTCCCATCTTTGAACCAGACCTGACATTTCAGATTGCTACATCTTGACTTGTTTATTTTAAGAAAATTAAAAATAAAACATTCTGGTACTTAAAGTCTTAAACATGTTAGAAATTGTCGTAACTTCTAAATTAATTATAGTACTTTCTTTAATGCAACTTGTACGTTTTTGTCTGATTAATTTTATAGATAACTTAGTTTTGATGTACACTTCTAGCTTGACAGATACTATAATGCTGCTAAGAAATATGAATGTTCTTACAGGAGTGAAGTATCACTGGTAATGGCAACTTCATGAGACATTAAATTATCTTCTTCAGGTGCCTACATTTTCTGACCAACATTGTTATTATAGATAATTGAAAATCCTTAGATAATTCAAAATTGAGAGCATAGATGATCTTGATTTCAGTGTTAGATGTACTGTCTTTACTACTGGCTTTTAAATCTCTTTTTTTGGTGCCTCAACTCTTCGAGTATAAGTTGTAGTATCTGAACGCACACACCAACTCATACCACCACACGCACACAAACTCACACACACACACCCTAGTGTGTACGCTAGATCTACACCTACAGGAAGAGACTGCACGTGGCTGAAAGATATCCGAAGTCATCCTGGCTTTGCACGTGACGGGCACGTCACCCTGACTATTGTGGCACATCCACACGTGAGGCTACAGATACATAGGACCTGCAAATTTATTAAAGGGGAAAACCCCCGTGAGGCACGCGAGTTCGAACCCTCACGCGAGTTCGAACCCTCACGCCTGGCCGCTGGCACACCTGGCGAGCAAGCCAACCGAGCGTACTGGCTTTTAAATCTGACAGTACTTGTAAACTCCGGCATTCTGCTAATTGCAGGTGAAGTATGTTAATTCTGTACCAAAGCAATTTATTTGATTCCATTCCATCTCACCATAGTTACACTGTTTGTCATTGAGATGTGAGAGGTTGCAGTGGCAGGATAGCAGCTCCATAACGGCCACCAGTTGCTTGATCAAATGAAAAAAAAAAAAAAAAAAACTAGGCTGGCGAAATCAAGCAGGGCCGCGCCGAGTTTTCTAGTTTGAAATCGCAACGGTCACCTCTCTTCCCCCACGCTCCCACCACCCTGTACAAAATACAAATCCTCCCCGGCTCCCCGCATTCCAGTTTCCAGATCCATCCACAACCACCAGCCCGCCACCTCTACCACGCCCAAGTCCGCCTCTCGCGCGAGGGAGAAGACCGGATCCGCGGCCGGATGGCGACGATCCAGCACAAGCCGACTCCGACGGCGCCGTCGACGACGACGGGCGGCGAGCTGCGCGCCATGGACCTGTACGAGAAGCTGGAGAAAGTCGGGGAGGGCACGTACGGGAAGGTGTACAAGGCCCGGGAGAAGGCGACGGGCCGCATCGTGGCGCTCAAGAAGACGCGGCTCCCCGAGGACGACGAGGGCGTGCCCCCCACCGCGCTGCGGGAGGTCTCGCTGCTGCGGATGCTGTCGCAGGACCCGCACGTGGTGCGCCTGCTCGACCTCAAGCAGGGCGTCAACAAGGAGGGGCAGACCATCCTGTACCTCGTCTTCGAGTACATGGATACCGACCTGAAGAAGTTCATCCGGGGCTTCCGCGCCAACCACGAGAAGATCCCCGCACAAACCGTCAAGGTGATTTTTCTTCTCTCTTTTCTGTACCCTCCCCAATGGCACGCGAGGTGTTTGTGTGAATGTATTACCCACGCCTGCCTGATTCGATTGATTGTGCGTCCGTAGATCCTGATGTACCAGCTGTGCAAGGGCGTGGCTTTCGTCCACGGCCGCGGGGTGCTGCACCGTGATCTCAAACCCCACAACCTGCTCATGGACCGCAAGACCATGGCGCTCAAGATCGCTGACCTCGGACTCAGCCGTGCCATCACCGTCCCTATGAAGAAGTACACACACGAGGTCTGCTTCCCACTGGTGTTTATCATCCGCATGGATGTTCATAACTCTTGGGTCTGATTAATAGCGGTCTGAACTGTTTCTGCAGATTCTGACGCTGTGGTACAGGGCGCCTGAGGTTCTTCTTGGCGCCACTCACTACTCCACGCCAGTTGACATTTGGTCCGTGGGCTGCATATTTGGTACCATTTCGATGAGCTCAGAGATTCTTGTCAATGCAAACTGCTTCAGAATTCAAACCAACACGTACAGTTTCTAATTTGGTTGTAAATGGCAGCTGAGTTGGTCACTAACCAGCCACTTTTCCCTGGCGACTCCGAGTTGCAGCAGCTCCTCCACATCTTCAAGTAATACTTCTAGTGCTTTAGTTCGTTATTTGCTTTCTGAATTCTTGGTGGGTGTCTGATGCTGATGGCTAACCATCTTGTTCTTTGGGTGAAAGGTTGCTGGGCACCCCAAATGAGCAGATGTGGCCAGGAGTAGGCAAGCTGCCCAACTGGCACGTGTACCCCCAGTGGAAGCCCACTAAGCTGTGCACTCTTGTCCCTGGTCTTGACTCCGATGGTTATGATTTGCTTGAGGTCAGTGAAAAGTTACACCTTGTGCAAATTTACTAAACATTGTAGAAGAGGGAGAAAAAAGAGGTTAGAGATTGTGAGGACTGCATTCTGACTTAACTTGCTGCGGTTGCTGCAGAAATTGATGGCATATGAGCCGGCGAAGCGGATCTCTGCGAAGAAGGCCCTGGAACACCAATACTTCAATGATGTGAACAAGGAGGTGTACTGAAGCGATCCGAGTAGTAGGATTCGTCGAGAGGATCCTTGTCACCTTGTTCTTAGCTTAGTGTTTTAACATGGCTGCCCTGAAGCAGTGCTTTTGCTTCCAGGCAGTATCTCTGTGTTCAAGCTGCTACTTTCTTTTGTGTTGTGCCATTCACTTTGGTTGTGATGGATAAGGTAGGGAGAATTTTCAGCATAAGTGAACTTATGTTGACATTGTTTCTTGCAATTTGTAGCCGGAAAACCTGGGATCATCTTCCACTTGCTTTATAAAGTTTCACTCTATGGCTCTGAAGCTCAAGATGCCTGTCTTAATCAAAGCCAATAATTGCCTCATCTGTTACTTCAATTTTTTGTAAGGTTTCAAAATTATTGTAGGATGATGGAGCATGATGTGGTGAACAGGTCAAGCAGGTTTGTGACGGCTGCATGGCCCTTCCTTCAGCCTTCAGAATGACTTCCCTGACTCTATGAAAGACCTTCAGCAGTATCAGTACCAATTACTACTTGTTCTGTTGAATCATTGAGGACAGCTGGAGGACAGCAAGATGGTTGGCTTTATTAAACTTAGACTAGATGGTCAGTGAACCAACTTGGCAAGGCATAGGAACTTGAACTTCAAGTACTCCTTCATTTGCACTACACTATGCATTAGGATTTTAAGGAGCGACAAAAACTGCTTTTTTCATACAAGCCATAAACCTTTGTTTTTTGGGTAATACAAATACAATACACATAACTTTGACCAATACTTGCTCTGAGAAGTTAGAACTACCTTTTCTTGGACGAATGGACGTCATGCATACTCAGGAGAAAGCACACAAACTGAAAAAAACCCGATTATTAGAAACATGATTTCGAGCAGCCGTATGAGTACTTATGTTACACAAGTTAACGATTCTGATCTGCAATGTGTATGTCTTATTCGGTTGTGCTAATAAATTCCTGGTGTGTGGTGTCATCAGCATAATATTGTAAAACCACAAGAAAGAATATTCAATCTGACGCATCCCACTACTTTATCAGGCAAGCTACAGCTTTGGTGTTCCATCAATGTCTTGTATGGCCATAACTTCTTCCATGAGCGTAGTTCTGTGCATCAAATGACTACAGAATTGTTGATACAAGAGCATCCAACATTTTCTGCGTGTATGTTGCTGTTAATTTTCTAGGCTAACCAATATCTTATTCTTGAAATCAGGTGACTTTTGTTCTGACAAGAAGCGAGCTGTCGTGAATTGGATTGAAGAGTGTCGAAATTATGTTGTTTGTGAGGCAGGAACCAGTGAGGAAATGTTGAAAAAGGTTCAAGAATCAGTGCAGTCACTAGTTGAGCTGAACAAAGTCAATCTTGCTGGCTTGGCTATTGTTGGAGCACTTGGGGCTTATTTGGTACTGTACAACTTATAAAGTGTTCATATGATTAAAATAAACTAAAACTAAAAGCCAAACGACGACCGAACCGAGCCAAGTACGCCTCCAACCCGCCACTTCGACTTCGAGTGTGTTTGGTTGGGTGGCCGACCCCTGACCTGGTTCTCTGGAGCCGGCCGCAACGCAACGCAACGTCCGCACCGCTGGAGCTCCTACCCATGAGGAAGCAGCGGGAGAGGTCCCCGTGCCACCCAGGGGTCCCCCGGCGCGCCGTCGCGGAGCCACGCCACGGGCGCCCTGCGCGGTACTCGAGGGATGCCACGATGGCGGGCACCGCAGGCCGCTGTCGCCTCGCAGTGGCCGTGGTAGAAGACGGTGGCTGGGGAGAGGATCACGAAGCCGCTGCCATGGAAGTAGAGGACGACGGGGAGCTTGCGTCGAAGAGGCCCGTGGCGAGCATGACCTTTTGGTGCTGAGATCGACCCTCCAGATTTTCGGCTTAGCGTCTGGTCTTTTTGCAAACCTGGACAAGAGCGTAGCAACGCCGATGCACTGCAGCGAGGACGACATTGTGAGGATACAGGAAATCCTCTCCTGCCGGATAGAAGGATTCCCCAGCCGCTACCTGGGTATCCCTTTGTCCATCTTCAGGTTGAAGAAAGGCGAGGAGCAGGCGCTCATTGACGCCGTCGCTGCTCGTATACCTCAGTGGAAGGGCAATCTGCTAAACATTGCAGGAAGAACAACGCTTGTCAAGACCACTTTATCGGCCATTCCAGTCCATACGTTGATTGCGCTGTGCCTGTCCTCGTGGGCGATTGAGTGCATTGACAAACTCCACAGGGCATTCATTTGGTGTGGCTCCGCCTCGGTTTTTGTAGGGCGATGCAAGGTGGCCTGGGAGATTGTCTGAAGACCGCGCGATCTTGGTGGACTAGGAGTGGCTGATGTCCGATGGACGGGAGTTGCGCTACGGGTTCGGTGGCCTTGGCTTCGTCGGGTTGACCTGGAACGGACGTGGCGGGCATTGTCAGATGCTGACGAGCGGGCGGTGATGGACATTTTCAGGGCGGCCACAGTCTCGGCTCTGGGTAATGGAGAGTCGACGCTCTTCTGGACTGACAATTGGCTCCAGGGGACGACCATACGCTGCCTGGCTCCCGCTGTGTTCGCAGCAGTCCCAAAGAGGAGAAGATGCGTGTTCGTTGCGGAGTTCATTGGCCTCTGCAACACGCTGGAGCAGGTGCAGCTACGTCCGGGTGTACCGGACACCTTTGCCTGGAGGCTTACGGCCGATCAGCAGTATTCGGCGTCCTCGGCTTATGGAGCGATGTTCGTCGGCTGCCCCAGACCTCTTGGCGCGAAGCAACTTTGGAAAACCGCTACGCCACCGCGTGTCAAGTTCTTCTTCTGGCTTGTTATGCATGGCAGATGCTGGACGACACATAGGAGATGGCGTCATGGACTACAAGAGAGCAACATTTGCATCATCTGCGACCAGGCGGTGGAAACGATGGATCACATCATCCTCGGCTGCGTCTTCAGCAGGGAAGTGTGGGCATCATGTCTGAGAAGATTTCGTTTGCAGGATCGAGTACTCGTTCAGGAGAGCGACATCATGCAGTGGTGGACGGACTCTTGGAGGTGCTTGCCCAAATCAATTCGTCGCGGATTCGATTCCTTGTTCTTCCTTGTTGGTTGGACATTATGGAAATGCGAGAACCGACGCCAAGGTCGGTGGCGCAGCTGCTTCAAGTCATTAAAGATGAGATTACCATGTGGACTGCGGTGGGGTACTGGCACTTGGGCGTGCTGGACTTGCTTCGTCGGACGGATGGAGGATGTTCGTCGTCTTAATCGCGTATTATGTTTACTGTGTAATTAGAGACTGGTGATGGGGAAGGGTAACGGGGGCAGTAGCTGTAACAAAACTCTGTACCTGTGCTTAATGAAATACTCCCTCCATCCCAAATTGTAAGTCATTCCAAGAATCTTGGAGAGTCAAACTTTTTCAAGTTTGACTAAAATTACAGAGAGAAACACAAAGATTGATGACATCAAATAGGTATAATATGAAAATATAACTAATAAAGAATTTAATGATACTTACTTGGTATAATAAATATTATTATTTTGTTATATAAATTTGATCAAACTTGAAAAACTTTGACTCTCCAAGATTCTTAGAATGACTTACCATTTAGGATTTACAATTTGGGATGGAGGGAGTACGTGGCAACGCACGTTCTCGAAAAAAAAAGAAGAGGCCCGTGGCGGACGACGGCGCGGAGCCGCCGCCGGCAACGGTGCTGGTAACGGGGAGCAAAGGCGCAGCGTCCTGTTTCAGCGTCGTCTTCCCTTCCGGCAGGGGCACCTGCCCGTCGCGCTGCCGGTGGAGGCCACCGCGGTCGCCGCTGTCGCCCGCACGGAGGCTGTACCCCGCGGCGTCCGGCGCGTGCCTGAGGCAGGCGAGGACGACCGCGGCCGCCACGATCACGAGGTAGTGGTGCAGCCGCAGTGGGACGGCGGCCTTGGGTCCTCCGGTATAGCTCCCCGCTCTTAACCGTGCTGAGCACGAGCTCGGGGATGGCCGGATGGGGAGGGGCGCGCTGGAGGCCGCAGGTCGCCGGGGAGGAGGCGGCCATCGCGGGTGACCCGGCTCGCGCATGGAGCTCCTCCGCGTGCCCGACGAGGCTGACATGGAAGAGGAACGAGCCCGGCGTGCACGACCCCTTCTTGACGCCCTTCTGAAGGCCGTACTCCTGCTTGAGCAGCTCGCCCAGTTTGGGGAGGTCACCAGCTCCATGCCTGCAACTGCAAGCTCGATCGGTGTGGGTGGCGCCTGCACGCAGCAACTTGGTAAGTGAGGACGATTTGTGCTGGTGACAAGAAGGTGAGCTCCCAGATTGAGAATGGCCGCCTGGTGCTCTTGGCCTCAACCAGAAGGTCGTCGGGATTGCCGGGGAAGCACCCAGATTGAGAATGGCCGCCTGGTGCTCGACCTGCCTGCCGTGTGCTGCTGCTCGAGGATGCCCCCAACATGCTCGACGAAATCTCGCGAAGGGGAAACTTACCAATTTAGAGAGGAGGTGTCTCGAAGCAAACCAGGCAACCAAACACGCTGTAGGGCTAACCAGGCTTAGACAGTACAGACAACTAAATAACCCCATGTTGGCTTGCTGGAACCAGGTTTAGCTTAGACAGGCTACAACTAAGCCAGAAAACCAAACACATCTTCTGATTCGTGCAACGTGCCCTCCCAAGTCCCAACTGGCTTCGTCGCCTACGGACTTCGGCTTTGGAATTTGGAGGCCTCCGCCTTCGCCTCCGCGCGGTGCAGGTGCGCGCCCCGCCTCGTCTGTCGTCTCCACTTCTCCAAAATTCCAACAAGCAGATACCCCCTATTTGGATAAGGTGCGCCGTAATCCTTCCTCCGCATCTCTCCCTTATGGCATGCTCCGGTGATCCGATCGGGTTGTCTGAACCATAGATGAAATCGCGGGTGAACGGGTTGTGTTAGATAGTGCTTTTGTCAAACAAATGATGTACCCCAACAATGATCGAGGGAGGCCGTAGATTTCTCGGGTTTAAATTCGGTTTAGGGTTTAGGCTGCAATGTGCAGCGTGTGCGTGCGCTTGTCAGGTGTAGAGATCCTGACTTCGCGAGAGGCTCATGTTTTTTGTCATCAGTAAACGGCTCAGGTTGTTGTTTGGATAATGGCTCTCATTTCGGTTGGAATGGATTCACATGAGCCTCCAGGCTGCATCAGGAAGTAATTCCAGCACCACCTGGTTCAGCTCCCATGGATGCAGAAACCAGAAATTACCAGTACCTTCCTTATAATTTTTTTATTAGTATTTTCAATAGTAGAGACCACCCTGTATGTACAATTTCATAGTGTGGCATCATGTTTATCAATGAAGATCCAGCAATTTGGGGATGGACTAAGGTTGTTACAATTATGAAAATGCTGATGTACTGTTAAATGTTCAGAGTTCTGGTAGCATGCTAAGTATGTTACACCTACTCAACAACAAGATTGGGATAGATTGCTGTAGTTCCGTGAGAGCTTGAATGTTGTATATTCTATCCATAGCACTAGAGAAACTAAAAACAGTGATAACAGTGATGAGTTTGATGACTCTCTGCTATGAGCCCACCTGATGGAGATACAACAACAACAACAACAACAACAACAACAAAGCCTTTAAGTCCCAAACAAGTTGGGGTAGGCTAGAGTTGAAACTCAACAGAAGCAATCAAGGTTCAGGCACGTGAATAGCTGTCTTCCAAGCACTCCTATCTAAGGCTAAGTCTTTGGATATATTCCATCCTTTCAAGTCTCCTTTTATTGCCTCTACCCAAGTCAACTCCGGTCTTCCTCTGCCTCTCTTCACGTTACTATCCTGACTTAGGATTCCACTACGCACCGGTGCATCTGGAGGTCTCCGTTGCACATGTCCAAACCATCTCAACCGGTGTTGGACAAGCTTTTCTTCAATTGGCGCTACCCCTAATGTCTCACGTATATCATCGTTCCGAACTCGATCCCTTCTTGTATGACCGCAAATCCAACGCAACATACGTATTTCCGCGATACTTAGCTGTTGAATATGTCGTCTTTTCGTAGGCCAACATTCTGCACCATACAACATAGCAGGTCTAATCGTCGTCCTATAAAACTTGCCTTTTAGCTTCTGTGGTACCCTTTTGTCACATAGGACACCAGACGCTTGCCGCCACTTCATCCACCCTGCTTTGATTCTATGGCTAACATCTTCATCAATATCCCCGTCCCTCTGTAGCATTGATCCTAAATATCGAAAGATATCCTTCCTAGGCACTACTTGACCTTCCAAACTAACATCTTTCTCCTCCCGAGTAGTAGTGCCGAAGTCACATCTCATATACTCAGTTTTAGTTCTACTAAGTCTAAAACCTTTGGACTCCAAAGTCTCCTGCCATAACTCTAGTTTCTGATTCATTCATGTCCGGCTTTCATCAACTAGCACTACATCGTCCGCGAAAAGCATACACTAAGGGATGTCCCCTTGTATGTCCCTTGTGACCTCATCCATCACTAAAGCAAACAAATAAGGGCTCAAAGCTGACCCTTGATGTAGTCCTATCTTTATCGGGAAGTCATCCGTGTCTCCATCACTTATTCGAACTCTAGTCACAACATTGCTGTACATGTCCTTAATGAGCCCAACGTACTTCGTTGGGACTTTATGTTTGTCCAAAGCCCATCACATAACATTCCTTGGTATTTTATCATAAGCCTTCTCCAAGTCAATAAAAACCATGTGTAAATCCTTCTTCTTCTCCCTATACCGCTTCATAACTTGTCTTATTAAGAAAATGGCTTCCATGGTTGACCTTCCGGGCATGAAACCAAATTGGTTCATAGAGACCCACGTTATTGCTCTCAAGCGATGCTCGATAACTCTCTCCCATAGCTTCATAGTATGGTTCATCAACTTAATTCCCCGGTAATTTGTACAACTTTGAATATCCCCTTTATTCTTGTAGATCGGTACCAATATACTTCTCCTCCACTCATCAGGCATCTTGTTCGATCGAAAAATTTGGTTGAACAGCTTGGTTAACCATACTACAGCTATGTCCCCGAGGCATCTCCACACCTCGATTGGGATACCATCCGGTCCCATCGCCTTACCTCCTTTTATCCTTTTCAACGCCTCTCTGACCTCAGATTCTTGGATTCTCCGCACAAAGCGCCTATTGGTGTCATCAAAAGAGTCATCCAACTGAAAGGTTGTGTCCATATTCTCATCATTGAACAATTTGTCAAAATACTCTTGCCATCGATGTCGGATCTCATCCTCCTTTACCAAGAGATGCTCCCTTTCATCCTTAATGCACTTAACTTGGTTGAAGTCCCGTGTCTTTCTCTCACGAACCCTAGCCATCCTATAAATGTCCTTCTCTCCTTCCTTCGTACTCAAATGTTGGTAAAGATCCTCGTACGCTCTACCCTTTGCCACACTTACAGCTTGCTTTGCAGTCTTCTTTGCCACCTTGTACTTCTCTATGTTGTCCACACTCCTGTCATGGTATAAGCGTCTATAGCATTCTTTCTTCTCCTTAATAGCCATTTGGACTTCCTCGTTCCACCACCAAGTATCTTTAGCCTCGCGTCCCCTTCCTTTGGTTACTCCACACACCTCTGAGGCTACCTTCCGAATGTTGGTTGCCATCTTGTCCCACATATTGTTTATGTCGTCTTCTTCCTTCCAAGAGCCCTCTTTGATAACCCTTTCGCTAAATACCTCTGACGTCTCCTCTTTCAGTTTCCACCACTTTGTTCTTTCAATCTTAGCTTGTTTATCCCTACGGGCACGCACCTGAAAACAAAAATCTACCACCAAAAGCTTATGTTGAGAAACAACACACTCCCCTGGTATCACCTTGTAATCCAAGCATGCTCGTTTGTCCTTTCTTCTTGCGAGGACAAAGTCAATCTGGCTACAGTGTTGTCCACTACTGAAGGTCACTAGATGAGATTCTCTCTTTCTAAAGAAAGTGTTGGCTATCATCAGGTCAAAAGCTACCGCGAAGTCCAGAACTTCCTCCCCCTCCTGATTCCTACTACCATACCCAAAACCTCCATGAACTGCCTCGAAACCTGCGCTTGTAGTACCTACATGTCCATTAAGATCTCCTCCTATAAAAAGCTTCTCACTACTAGGTATAGCTCTAACCAGGCCATCTAAGTCTTTCCAGAACTGTCTCTTAGCACTCTCGTCGAGGCCTACTTGGGGGGCATACGCACTAATTACGTTCAAGACCATATCACCAACGACAAGCTTGACTAAGATAATCCTATCTCCTTGCCTTCTCACTCCCACCACACCATTCTTGAGGCTCTTATCAATCAAAACTCCTACTCCATTTCTATTCGCGACTGTCCCTGTGTACCAAAGCTTAAAACCTGTATTGTCCACCTCCTTCACCTTCTGACCCTTCCATTTAGTCTCTTGAACGCATAATATATTTACACGCCTCCTAGTCACGGTATCAACTAATTCTCTTAACTTACCTGTAAGTGACCCTACATTCCAACTACCTAAACGGATCCTAGTTGGTTCGACTAGCTTCCTTACCCTTCGCACCCGTCGACTCTGATGCGAAGACCCTTGCTCATTTTTCACTACACCCGGGCGCCGATGTAGCGCGCCACTAAGGAAGCGACGACCCGATCCTTGGTTACTTGACACCATGCCCAGATCACGACACGGCGCGTCACGGGGGTGACGACCCAGCCCTTGCTCATTTAACACCATACCCAGGTTCCGATATGGCGCGTCGCTAAGAGGGTTACGCCCCAACGATTTTCTTTCGGGTTTCATCTCCATTTAAGTGGCTAAGTTTTTACATTGGCTCGCCACGCCTAACACAACCCTCCTCCTTTACCAGGGCTTGGGACCTGCTATGCTGGGACACCAAAGGCGCCCCACCATAGGCGGAGTTAGCCCACCTGATGGAGATGCCCATTATTTTTATCATGTGGTCGGTAATTCCATGGTTATATAAGCCGTAGGAGATCAAAACTACTGACATATAGGGGGAAGATTTTTGTGTCCATTAGTCTTGACCTGATGTGCCACTAACACCCTTCTCCAGACCCCGCACAGAGCGAGAGCTCTCTGCACTGGGTACGTCCCTTTAGTCTTGACCTGATGCATGGAATTTCTGTCCTTTCCACTAGACATTTTTAAAGGGGCCATTTTAGTTATATCAGTTGGTTGAAGTCAGGGGATTTGCAGAACAATATTGCCCAGAATTTTACACATAATAATTTACATAGTTTTGTTTTTTTGTGCCTGGTTAACTGAAAATTATTATGTGAATTAAGCAGCAAAACATGTTAGAATTTACACGAGGTAATTAACAAACTACTACTGGTAGCCCTTTAATTGGTGGAATAGTGGTTTCACATGAAGTGTTGTCACTTGTTTGTTGTTTCATCTGCCAGTTTTTTTTACTTATGTCCGAATCTTGGTGAGTGGTTACAGTTAGTTTAGTTGAGGGCTCTTGCTGTATGCTCAAATGTGCAGGTACCAAGTGCATTTCACTTGAACCCTGTAGTAACTGCTAAATTCTCTGTTTGCAAGTAACTTTTCTTAGGTGAATATTTCTTGTAGCCTCCACTTCTATTTCAGATGTATATCATGTCTATGTAGTGTAGTTTATGTTTTATGCTTAACCACATGAGCTGCAGAGCATCCCAAAATGTGCAGAGAAACTTGACCAAACTATAATGGTGTAAATTACCTTTTTTTACTTTCTCACATTATGATGTAATATTTACATCACTTGATAATTATACTTCTTACTGTCCCTCAAAAAAAATTATACTTCTTACTTTGGCACATTACGATGTTGGTACAATTATCTAAGGCACGATTTGCATTTCATGACTCAATTACTCTCAGAAGTCTAGGATTTGGGTGAGAGATGCTGTTCTATGTGTGCAACTACAAATCAACATCTTTTTTCGACACCTCAACTGATAATATGTTATATCTGAATCAACTAAAGTCATTAGCTTCAAACTGATCTATATATCTTTTCTTCAAAAGAAACTAAAAGTATCTCTCAGCATGCTGCTTTGTTTTTCATTAGACCATCACCATCTGTCTTATGGTTCCTTGTCTACTAGTTTATTGTTATTCTGAATGTACATAAACCGTATCAATTAATGTTTTTCAGACATATTCCCTAGAGAACATTTCACCATATGTGATCAAATCACTGATGCAGGCCTGTTGTTGACCAATGTGCACATACTCAGGCTTCAATATTCACATACCATGGGCTCATGGCTCAACTGTTTTTACCTTTTACTTGCGTTAAAAAAAACTTTGCGTTACTCACCATATTCAATATCAGTTTTTCAGGATATGTCTTTCCTGATTTTCCACAAAATGACTAGACTATCCATCAATCAAAATGATATTTTCATTCGATGCAGAAAGTGAACTAAGCCCCATACAGTCATGCTTTGAACTGACTATACTAATCATACTTGTGTCAACTTATTGAGTCAGTGAAGTCGGTGAGTTGAACAATGTGTGATTTAAATTCCATGCCTTCAATGCCACCCATTGTCTTTCTTTTGCATATATATATAGAGACCCCCAACCGCAGCCACACAGAGTTATATACTAGATTCATTCATAGTAGTTAAGACTCAGGATTTTCGTGATTCGTCATATAACTCATCCGCCAATGTATATATCTTATTAGCTGCTACCCATGTATAATCATAGTGCTGTTATGATAAAGGGCATAAGTTTTTTTTAAAACAAATAGTGAAGCCGACATTATGCAAGAATGGGTCAGCTTACCACGGCATTTCGGTGATATTTTTTATCAGGCATGCCATGGTCCATGATTAAGGAATGTGTATCATTCGCTCACTTTGTGGTCCCAGAATGGAAAGGGTAACACCAGCATACTAATGGGCCTCGTTATATTAATTAGTTGTCAGTTGGTTTGGAAGTGCATTTTGTTTGGATTCTCTTGTGCACAATAAGGAGTTTTGACTGTTTTTACTTTGGCAGAACATGGCTGTTCTCCTGGTATTATATATATGCAATCTGTTATCAATTCATAAACAATTTTCCTGATCCTCCATTGTAAGTACACAATGGATCCATATACAAACAAACTAATAGGTTCCATCATTCAAACATGCATTATTATTTTTTTCTTGTGAACTACAGAATACCAATGGAGCTATTAAATGAAAAATGAAGCAACAGACACTGAGTGTACTAACACAGCAATTCAGCTTTTTCAATCTCCTACTATGAGCCTTTTGGTACAGCCTGTATGATGGTTGGATAGCAACTCAAAGTCTCAAATGAAATGCTGGCCCGACATAACTTCCAAATGTGAAAGATGACAAAAAGGGGCAACGAAACAACTATTTCTAAAACCAAGGAAAAGGCTCCCATATACTACCAAAGGAAGCACCTTTTACAGTGTCGTATTTGACTAAAGGCATGTTCTTTTCTCGTTCTATGACTAGAGACTAAAACAAGAACTAAAACAGAAACTAAAATGATGTTTGTTTCCGGGGACTAAAATAGATTAAAGTGGAGGAGAGAGACCGCAAGGGAGGAGAGAGAGGGAGGGGTATGAGTTGTTTAGTCCCAATTAGCAGCCCCCCCAAGGGACTACTATATTTTAGTCCCTAGTCTCTGTTTTTTTTTCAAATGGACTAATTGAGATTAAAATTTAGTCTTTAGTCCATTTTCCCATGGAAAAGAACACGCCCTAATGCCCACGTTAGCAATCATCATTTTTTCCTTAACTAAAAGGGTTCAGCCTCTGCCTTAATTTATGGAGTGTGGAACACAAAAGCTTTTGCCCTCATCAGAGAATCTTCAGGGTGTGAATCTGTTATGTTGAAAAAGACATCATAAAGTATATTTTATCAATAGCCATAATTTTTGTCTTGCTGCTTGTTGCCAGTTGGTCAAACTTAGCTTTTCATAAACAACGAAAGGTCTTGTTTCCATATATTTGTCGCAGAAAAGGCTGAAGAATAGCATGTAACACATCGTGTGAAAAGTGAAATATTTAATATCTTTTGATTCTTCACTGTTTTATACTCATTTGTCGACTGCTGGTAGCTACCTAGGACTAACAATATCAACAAACAGAAGCAATCAATTTGAATAAATAATAGCTCTGTTTTCTTTTAGCTAGAACACTTTGGTCCACACTGTCTCATTTCATCAACTCATCGTTGATACAATTCTCCATGACTCCTAGCAACGGGTGCCTAGGTGTGGTTGTTACAAACTATATTTAGCCCTTTGGATTTACGCCGGCACTCTAAATAATTCTGTGCACCATTGCAAGTTGTAGCACACACCGGTATGGGCGGTGGAGAATTACTAGTATAATCTGATTCACTTCTACACTTGCCAAGAACTTGCAGTAAAATTCCTTTTCTTCAGCTCTACTTTACCTCTGGAAACAACTGTTTGAAGTATGCTATGTAGCTAGTCAATGGGTTGTCCTGTTTGTCTCTGTGTCCTGGAAAGAGCTGTTGTGTCTAGTTAACTAAGAGAGATATGCTAGGATTTGTGTGAGAGAGAGGGGACAGGCACAGAAAGGAAAAACTGCAGCCATGCGTGAAGCCGCTAGCGTGGTTTCCAGTTCATTGATAGTTGTGAGCAAGATGGTTTGGTCCAATGGGGGCAAAGGTGAAAGAAGGACCAACGTACATGTAGTTTGATACACACTGCCTCATTTTTTGACTGGTCAACTGCTTAGAGAGGGACAGAGAGGTAATCTGAACCCTGTGTTGCGTCTTCATGCAACAGACACCCTCCAGCAAGCTTATCAAAAGGAGCGAATTAAGTAGTAATTTTAGGCCCCTCACAGACTAGTTAGTCTACAAATGTGTGCAATCCCAGTGAGAATCTTGAAGACTAGCTAGAGTTGGCAGCTTAAGTTTTGGAGTGCTTGTCCTTGATCCCATGTGGAGCTCTTCACTTTATTCTCCATGTTCTGATTGCTGTAAAAAAAATTTACAGGGGAAACTAACGAGATGACCAGCCTTAATCTCCTGACTCCTGCAACTTCGACTTAGTGTTGTTGTGCTTTAAGCATTTTGATCAAAAGGATTAATGGAATAACAGTATAACACACATGAAATTTGTGGCTTCGTCCTTACATTTTGATATGAAACTCTGAAAGTTCTGTTCTGCTATCATATAGAGTTGGGCTGTTATTTGTTAGTCATGAACCGTGATATTGTGCCAGACTCTTATCAACTGCTCCCTCAGTTTGACATATTTTGTTCTTTGATTGGCTAATAGTCTCTTTATTCATACATGAGTTTTTTGGCACAAATTAATGTTATTACATTTGAATCGAAAAATACTTATGAATATGATTTTGTTATTACATGATTTTGTAATTTCGAATGAAGGGAGTGCTCCTTACTATATTTTCATAAATTCTGAACGTTTTACAGCTGATTTGGATTATTGTTTTATACTATATATATACAATAACGTGCCATACTTCTGCAGATTTATGTGTTGCAAGTTGTAACCTACAACCATCTAGGCACATTTAAGTAGAATGCAACATGCATGGCATTACCTGGTGCAACTAGTTGAGAATAAATTATAACATGCACGTGAATTTTACTACCTAAGTACCTATGCACATTTTATACGTCAGAATTGGATAAGGATAAGTCTGAGGCATGTCCTTTGATGCTTCAACTATTTGTTACCATATCTATCAGATAAGAGCAGATGCCCTTGACAATCTAGAGGATAGTTATCCTGATTCTATGGCATTTTTTTGCTTAATTCTGATTATGTAGTGCATTCTCTGCAATGATTGCTATTGCTGTGTGGGAAAATAATTTCTCATCATTGGTCTTTGTGGAGTTTTTCTTTTCATTAATCCCCTCTCAGTTCTGTGTAGGTACATCACAGGAACTGCAATATTTTAAATCTGAATGCACTCATTCATTTGTCCCCCAAGTATGTTCTTTTTGTCTCATAACATCCTTACTGTTATTCAGCCGGCAAAATTTTAAATGCTGCTTTCATTCGTGGATACTGCTATAATATTTCTGGAATGCACATACTATTTTTTACCAAAAGAATAGCTTAAAACGAACTTGAATTAGAATTTAGAAATGCTGATGGTACATAATCTCTCTGCTACAGTAATTGAGGAAATATCATGAATAGCAGAAGGATGCATACATGGGCATATGTAGAAGCCAAAATTGTGATCAGTTCAATGTCAGTCCTAGCTTCCTAGGCCTATCACCTGATTTCAGCTAGCTTGTCAGTGCACCTACTCCATCCCGAACAGATAGTTGTAGTACTGGGGAGCCGTGCTGGTGCTACTGGTAACCCAGGTTCCATTGTTGCCGGTGGAGCCCTCGTAGCCAGCTGATCCAGAAACCATAGCAGCAGCAGCATAAGGAATGTTACTGGCATAGCCGTTGCCCTGCTTGCTGCTGCTGCTGTCTTGCTGTCCCATAGCACCAGTGGTGGCACCCCACATCACGCCGCTGCCGGTGTTGCTGCTGCTGTGGCTGCTGGTGCCCATCGTGAAGTCCACGTTCACGCCAGAGCCGTAGGCCTCGTAAGCAGAAGCTGGAAACTGCTGCTGCTGCTGCTGCTGATAGTGCAGGGCAAGCAGAGACCAGTAGTCCTTCTCGGACGGCGGCATGGCCTGTGCCGCGGCAGCCCCGGCGATCATTGCAGCAGCAGCGCTCCCTGGCTGCAGTGAGTCCAGTGGGAACTTGGATGTGCGTCCGGTAGCTCCACCCCCGACGGGGAGGTCGCTGTTGAGGATGCTGTCGACGTCGTAGCGGCTCATGTCGAAGTTGGTCACGGCGTTGAGCCCGCGGAACTTGATCGCAGCAATGTCGTACGCCTCCGCTGCCTCTTCCTGAGTACCTGTGGTGCAGAAGAACCAATCAGAACGAATGGGTCATGTTTTGTCAGTCATGCATCTCAGTGGCTTTGGTTCTCATGAATCAACTAAAAAATTAGCTCGTGTACAGTGGCTTTGGTTCATATAAGAATTTTCAAATCCAGCATTTCAGTGAAGAACACTCACTGAACGTGCCCAAGTACAGGTCCTTGTTTCCGGCCACCCTGCCGATCCTCGCCTGCCACCGGCCATGCTGATGATGCCTGTCAGACATACATAAAAAATCCCACTGTTACAAAGATTTGACCAGAATGCACTGCTACCATTGTTCAAACTGCAAATTATGTTCAGACTCCTGCATTTTTCTTTCGCGTGCTCGCTCGTTAGGCACTACCATGAATCATGCGTGAAAAGCATGTTCGCTTGCTCGTATACGATCATGGATTATAAGCTGGAATAGTATTTTTCTCTCACACCAAACTAGCCAGCAGTCAATAATCCACGATCGTTTACGGCCTGCCGAACAGACCGTCTATTCTAACCTTGTGACTCCTCTGTAGATGGAGGCACCTCGTGAGAAGCCGCTGCTCTTCCTGACAAAAGGGTAGGAACGAGCACACAGAAGGTCAGGTCAACATGTGAGAGCCAAGCAAAGCAGCAGGGGCAGGTAGGCACTGGCACATGCGACTGTGCGTGCATGCACGCGTACGGCAAGGTGTGTACGTGGAAAATGATGCCCCGGTGAGTCCTGTGCCACGCATGTGAGTGACTTGGGGCGGGGACGCTGCTCACCTGCGCAACGACGCGATGAACTCCTGCCGCGTCATCGACTTCATCTCCTCCAGCTCCTTCTCGTAGTTGGACACCTACCATGGATTCATTCAGGTACGTACGTGCGCACGCCTCATCAGCAATCTCGGCATGCATGCGTTAAGAATAGCAACGTGTTGCCGAGATTGATGACTTGAGTTCTTACCGGGAAGTTGGTTGTGGTTGTAGCACCCCAGTACTTGAGTGCGGCGAGGTCATAAGCTCTAGCAGCCTTCTCCTCCTTATCATAGCCTCCTACATTAATTTTTTCCCCATTTGCACAGTTAGTTTCAAAAAAGACCTTTTGATTTGATGATGTTGATTTAAATGTAAGTGTCCATTTGAAGCTGAAACTCGGTGTGGAAGTTGACGTACCTAAGTAGACTGACGAAGTGTAGCACCAATGCACCACCAAGAGAAAGTTGTAAGAAAGGAGAAATCATATATGTTAGTGATCGAAGTATGCGTATATATGCCTTTTGCAGGTTTCTTGGATCAGTGACAAGTCTGTGACATGCATGCATATACCTTGGCGGCCTTTGCGGCTCTGGCCTTCCCGGCGGCAGCTGTTGTCCCACAGGTGCGCCTCATATCTCCCTGTCCACCGGTGCCTGAGGCATTCCCCAAGATAAATATAAAAAAACAGATTATTAACACAAACTTGAATCCAAATGACATGGAATTAATAACGACATGATGAGTCCAACATCATTAAATCAATAACAAGAAGTTGAACAAATGTGTTGCTAGATGCTTTATTAGTCAAATACTAGTCTTCATCCCATCGCCATATATGAATGTCAAGTAAAAGTAGCGCCGCTCTTATAAGAAGTCCTACTTGAACTAGGTATAGTTCATCAAGCTTGGGCTGAAGAACACGAGATGCATGCATGCGTGTGGATCGGCTGTCATCTACCTGGTGACACCACGGTAGATTGATGTGCGCTGCCCGAACGTCTCGGCCGGGCGCCTCGCCTGGTCGGACTCCGCCACGTCCGTCGACATCCCGGCCAAGGTCACCGCGCCGGGGTTCTCCACCGTCCCAGGCGCCGGGTAGTGGCGCACGAACCCGGCTGTGATGCTGCCCAGCTCGCCGCAGACAAGCTGGTGATCCTCTGCAGCCGCCACTGGCGGCGGGGCGCCCGTGCCACCGACGCCGCCGAGGAAGTCCTCCACCATCTTCGGGGACTCCTCCACTGCACCCTGCTCGTCTCCTACTTGTATAATAACGAACATGGAGAAGACGATCACTGATGAGTAATACAGTGACAAATGAAAGATCCAGTATAGTGCACTCAGCATGCATGTCGAGCTTCTTAGTACTCAAGGCATTAGTAGTAGTAGTAGTCTTACCGAGTGGAGTAGCGGAGGAGGAGTTGGAGAAGGCCTCAAGAAGGCCATGGTGGTAGTTGTTGGAGAGGGAGAAGGAGAGCCAATGGTGGGGATAAGCTGAGCTCATGTCCATGTCCATGGAGATGGAGGTCGATCTGCTGCCTTGTTGACCAGTGAATGAACCTATGATAGAAGGTGCAGTGCAAGCGTGCAAGGGAATGTGATGAGCTACAGATGTTGATGTAGACCTGTGTTGTGTGCGTGCTTAGGAGAAGAATGTGAGAATACTATGAGCACTAGTATATATAGACTTGTGTACAGAAGTTGAATGTGGTGTGTTGCACTGTAGCCCCAGCCCCCAGCTGTCCTGTTTAAAATGCAGTCACTGCATTTGAGAACGGAGACTGAAGGTTGGAATACGGCCAAAACTCGAGAGGAGAGAGGAGGGAGGGAGAGAGAGAGAGATAGAGAGAGAGAGAGAGCACAAGAGCCAAGAAGAGTTGGAGTAATTAAAGCGAGTGATTTAGGGATAAGAGCAAAGAGCAAATAGTTTAAGGGGCAGCCTGGTTTTGAGAATCCAAAGACGGGGAGATGTGTGAGTAGTAATGGGCGACAACGTGGAGGTGTTCCATGGGGCCGTATGGGCGGTCTCCTTGACCGAAATGGAGGCCGCTGTTCCCCCGCATGCAGCCCTAGCTAGCTGCCTTTTTGTTTGCCCTCTACGCAAAACCCTCGAGTGCTGCAGTAGGACTAGACTACTATATTCGATCGAGAAGATGATCTGCACGGTCCTGTTCCGTTGGTATTTCCGCTGATTTTGGTGGATTCTTTAGTGTTTTTGTGAGAAAGAATAAATCAAAATAAACATAAGCCGACTAAAAAGTAGATGAGCAAAATAGGGCAATTGCATTGCTTTCACAGTTTCACTTGGAGTTGGAGAGTTTACTTGGTAGGTTCACAGGCTTGCAGTAGCGCTTGCGTTGAACTCTGGTGTTTCTTTCTACTACTCTCAATGCTTCTGACTTCTGAGAAGGTTAATTCTGCTCGTAACAGCTTTATTTTCAGAATGCAGTGAAAATACCAAATGGTGTACGTTTGATCGTCTTCTAGTAGTATATTTGAAAATTTAATTCAAGTTAGCGTGTTAAAAAAGTGCTAGACATACACGGGTGAGGCTGATTAGGTGGACGCTAGCTAATACTAATTAATGCGGTTTAGCCGCCTATTAAGCTAGGGGAATAGTGGTGGTGGCTATAGTATAGTGCTGTTTAATACTGTACGTTCGTTTTTGAAAATAAACCGTTGGAAATTAATGCAGTTTTCCCCAAAATATGGAGCCACTTTCTGCTTGTTTACTGAAACAGTAAAAGTTCCAACGAACTACCATGTGAAACAGTATTTTTCTCAATGGCACATTGGCACACGCGCGCACTCATACGACATCGACATGCATGTTTCAAGCAGAAGCAGTTCCTCTGCAGTTATCATCAGGCCCACCTTCCAGTGACACAACTGCAGGAATCACAACTAGAAATAAAGGATGTCGTTTGATTTCAAGCAGTTTACTAAACCTTTTTTTTATCTGGAGAGATCTTCATGCAATCTCTTGGAGCTCCGACTAGTGTTTTCTCGATGAATTTTCAGTTGTCTCTACTTCGTTTGTTTTTCAAGGCCATGTTTGCATCTCTCTAGTTTTTGCCAGTTTTTAAGAATCTGGCATTTGGAAACTAGGTGGAAACTAGGTGGGTGTAAGGAAAATGGACTCTAGGTCCATTTACTTTGGATTTTGGTGTTTCATGACCAACACAACTAAATTGGACTAATAAATTTACAAGTGATTGTTTTGTAGTTCAATAGGGTGCAAGACATGACTTGGACGAAGGTGACGTGATGATCAACATCTTAAGCAAGACCCTAGAAGCACAAGAGAAGACCCAAGATATCAAGCAAAGTCAAAGCACGAAGACAGGAACCAAGCCGTACGTAAGATCGTGAAGAAACGAGCTCACAGAGGTGACCGGACGCAGGACTGGACACTGTAGAAAAGTGACCGGATGCTCCGATCAAGAGGCTCGGCAACAGCAGGCGTCAGCAGCAGCGACCGGACGCTGACGGCAAATCAACCGGACGCAGAACCGCAGCGTCCGATCGAGTACAGAAAGGTTCCAGAGCGACGAAATTACGACCAGACGCGTTCGGTGGCATGTGACCGGACGCTGACAGCGTCCGATCAGTTGATCGCGGCTCTAACGGTCGGGACGACCGGACGCGTTCGGTCAGGACATGATCAGCGTCCGGTCAGTAGCAGAAAAGCAGGATTTCGTCCCCAACGGCTACTTTCTCAGTGGGGCTTATAAATACAACTCCCAACCGACCAAATAAGGGGTGTGGAGCTGAGGAAACATATCAAGGGTATTGATACACCATTTTAGTGATCTTCACTTACATAGTGCTTAGTGATTCATTAGGTGATTAGCGTAGGTGCTTTGCGAAGTGCTTAGTTTGATTATACCACCGCTTATGCGCTTGGTCTAGGTTTAGGCCTAGTGTTTAGTGAGGTTTGCATACCTCTTACCACTCGGTGCTTATGAGCACCATTGTTGTACATCGGAGGGGCTTGTAGTCTTGCGAGATCACACCAACTGCGTTTGTGGTGTGGCCGCTATCGTGTACCGGAGGGAATAAGGCCCGCGGCGTTTCGGTCGGAAGCTTGATAGTGAAGACGGCGGGGAGCATCCGGGAGAGGTTTGTCGGATGGCACATCGGAGAACCACTTGCGCGTGGGGAAGGCCTGAGGCTATCCACGGAGTTACCCGACCAGGAGCTTGGCCCTTACGAGGGATTCCTTGCGAGGGGCTCCAACGAGGACTAGTGGGAAGCTTGCGTGCTTCTCAATACCTTGGTAAAAATACCGGAGTCATCGACGGGAGTTTGTATATCTCTACCTTGCTCTTTAGCTTCCGCATTTACATTGATTGTATTACTCCTTTTGCGGTAGAGATAGCAACACACTAGTAAAACCGTAGTTGCACATTTAGATAGTTTATCTATTGAATAGGTTTTGTTAGGGTTAAAAAAAGAGGCCATAGTTTAGAAGTAGATTTTTAAGTTTCCTAATTCACACTCTCTCTTAGGCGTCACGGTTGAAAGGTCCTAATGGCTAGAGGGGGGGGGTGAATAGCCTAATAAAAATTTCTACAACAACACTTAGCAAACCGATTAGATAATTATGAGGCGAAGCAAGTGTTGCGATAGCCTACTAAAATTGCAAGCCACCTACCACAATTCTAGTTTATATAGTATGTATCCACACAATGGCTATGTCACTACACTAAGTTAGTGTGTTCTCAAATGCTAACTAAAGAGCCATACTAACCAAACTAACAAGCTCTCATAACTAGCTACACTAAAGAGCTTGACAACTAGTTTACGGTAATGTAAAGAGAGTGAGCAAGATAGTTATACCGCCGTGTCGAGGAGTGAACCAATCAATCACAAGAATCAATATCAATGAAGACCAATCACCTTAGAATCAAAGGATGAACACAATGATTTTTATCGAGGTTCACTTGCTTACCGACAAGCTACTCCTCGTTGTGGCGATTCACTCACTTGGAGGTTCACGTGCTAATTGGCTTCACACGCCAAACCCTCAATAGGGTGCCGCACAACCAACACAAGATGAGGATCACACAAGCCACGAGCAATTTACTAGAGTACCTTTTGGCGCTCCACCGAGAAAAGGTCAAGAACCCCTCACAATCACCACGATCAGAGCCAGAGACAATCACCACCCTCCACTCAACGATCCTCGCTGCTCTAAGCCGTCTAGGTGGCGGCAACCACCAAGAGTAACAAGCGAATCCCGCAGTGAAACACGAACACCAAGTGCCTCTAGATGCAAACACTCAAGCAATGCACTTGGATTCACTCCCAATCTCACAAAGATGATGAATCAATGATGGAGATGAGTGGGAGGGCTTTGGCTAAGCTCACAAGGTTGCTATGTCAATGAAAATGGCCAAAGGTGTGAGCTTCAACCGGCCATGGGGTTTAAATAGAAGTCCCTACGAAATAGAGTCGTTGTACCCCTTCACTGGGTACTGATCGGGGTGACCGGACGCTCTGGTTCTACTGACCGAACGCTGCTCCTCAGTGTCCGGTCGCCCGATGGCGGCCACGTGTCTCCTGTGTTCAACAGTGAACATTTGATCTCAACGGTCGACATGTTGACCGGATGCTCCGACAGAGCTGACCGGACGCTGGACCCTCAGCGTCCGGTCATTTACAGTAAGGGTCCAAAATGAGTTTTTGCCGACCGGACACGTCTGGTCATGCAGGATCGGACATAGCCCAGCGTCCGGTGCTTAACCCTAATCACTGTGCCATCCGACAACTTGACCGGACACTGTTCCTCAGCGTCCGGTCGCTTAGTGACCCAGCGTCCGGTCAGTTGACCGACGCCAGCATCTCACTGTTACACATGACTGGACGCGCCGGTCCCTCAGAGGTCCAACGTCCGGTCACTGTATAACCAGCGACACTTACTCGTTGTCACTTCTAACTTCTCCACCCTTGCTCAAATGTGCCAACCACTAAGTGTATCACCTTGTGCACATGTGTTAGCATATTTTCACAAACATTTTCAAGGGTGTTAGCATTCCACTAGATCCTAAATGCATATGCAATGAGTTAGAGTATCTAGTGGCACCTTGATAACCGCATTCCAATATGAGTTACACCCCTCTTAATAGTACGACTATCAAAGCTAAATGTGATCACACTCTCTAAGTGTCTTAATCACCAAAACAAAATAGCTCCTATGGTTTATACCTTTGCCTTGAGCTTTTTGTTTTTCTCTTTCTTCTTTCCAAGTTCAAGCACTTGATCATCACCATGGCATCATCTTCATCATGCTATGATCTTTGTTTGCTTCTCAACTTGGAATGTGCTACCTATCTCATGATCACTTGATAAACTAGGTTAGCACTTAGGGTTTCATCAATTCACCAAAACCAAACTAGAGTTTTCAATGGTCCCCAACAGTGGGATCCAGACATGCCAGTTTTTGCGGCCAGTTTTTGCTAGATTCTTAAAAACTAGAAAGTTGTTGATACCCAGCTTTTGTTAGTTTCTTGTAACCCATGGAGCAATAAATGAAGTCAGATTCTTAAAAACTAGGGGATCCAAACACCCCCACCAGTTTTTGCTCAGAATCTAGATTTTAAAAACTAAAGGCAAAAACTAGTTTTTAAGAATCCGAAAGTGATCCAAACAGGGTCTAAGAAAAAAGGCTTCTTAGTTCATTGAGTATTGTTCATCACAAGCTTTTGTCAAATTCATTTCCACCAAAATGCAAAGTCGATGTAACACATTGGCAGATGCCTAGCATTTTTAGTTAGGCAATTCCCAATCCATTGTTTCATGTCACGCTCTTAGAGATGCCATGTTCTATGAAAATACTAGAGTAAATTTGACTAGGAGCCCTTAAACTTGTCCTGAGTTCTCATCCTGATCACGTTACTTGCAAATTGCATGTTCGGCTCCCTTAATTTTTCCCCTTAACTTGTCTCGAGTTCTTATCTCAGTTTTGGTACTTGCAAATTGCACACTCAGGTCTCCAAAACTTTATATGGTACCATTATGGTCCATCCACCCCCGCACCACCGTCCTTACCTCCACGACACTACACATGTCTGCCTTATCCGTGTAGCCATGTAGCATTGTACCATGCTCGCCTTGCTACCCCGCGCCTGCATGCCTATGTTGCATCATCGGTGCAATGTCGTACCCACGTTGCCATGCTAGGCCATGTCATGCTTGCCGTAGCAGCAAGTGGTGATGGCCCTACCGTGACCGAGGAAGTTGAGGAAGGCTAGGAGAGTGGGGGAACCGAGTGTGAGGTGACAAAGAAAATGAGCATGAGTTCCCTCTTAATGGGGGAGAGGAAGGAGTGCGTTGGTGGCAGTGGTGTTGAATGCGACTACCTTGAGGCAGAGCCGACGCTACAGTGAGGTGGAGCAGGAGTGAGTCAAGCATAATGGAGGAGGGCCACGGTGATCGATGAAGGCTCAATTGGGATGTGCAGTAGGACAAGCACGACAAGGAAGACAAGTGGCGTAGCAGGTCCTAGGAAGCTAGTTTTGCACATCCCACCTGAGCTCTTGTCACACATCTCGTCCCCCGTGCGCTCATGGTGCAACGGGAATATGGTTGCACGAGTGTGGTGGGCACATGCAACATAGTGTGGGGGAAGGGGATGGATTAGGATGGTACAATAATACAAGTTTGGGGAGCCGAGTGTGTATTTTGAAAGTATCAGGACCGGGATGAGAACTCAAGACAAGTTTAGAGGGCTAAATGCTCAATGTGAAAGTATCGGGGCCTAGGTGAGAACTCAGGACAATTCTAGGGAGCTAAATGTGCAATTTGAAAAGCACTAGGACCTAGATGAAAACTTGGGACAAGTTCAAGGAGCGCCAGTAAAAATTTACTCAAAATACTAGAATGATACAAAGCTTACAATGCCTGATATTGTTCCTTTAGAAATAACAAGTAAATTAATTGTTGTATAAATTATGTCTATGGCAGTAGGCCCAAAACATGTGCGTGGTTTCCAAAAGTTGTTTTTCGTGTGCAGTTGTACTATCTCACTAGGAGTAGCCTAGGTTTGGTTTGTGTAATGCCCGTTTTGGTAGTGCTCGGGCTCTAGGTCCTCATGTGGAGTAGCTTATCTGGTGGAGCTAGAGCCATTTTGGAGAACATCTGGAAAAAATGGCTCTAATGGCATAGATTTATAATAATTTGTATTAGGTTTATGAGGAGTCAGGAGAAGCAACTTTTTTTTGGCTTCGGCTCCTATATAAAAAATGGCTCTGCCTCCTCTGAGCTCATTGCAAGAAACCAGAACCAGAGCCCTACCAAATGGGGCCTAAGTTGGCAAGCTATGCTTTAGTAAGACAATACTAGGTAGCTAGGGCTTGCCACAAGCCCACAACTAGTAGGAGAGGAAATTACACTCAACTTTTGCATGAAATTCACATATGTTGCCTTTAGACTTGTCCCATGGTGTCATTTAGGTCCTTATAATATTAAAATACACATTAGTTCCCTAAACTTCTTAAGTGTGTCACATCAAGTCCAAATCACCCTAACTAACAAGTAATGACACATGTGACACTCGAGCATTGAGCCCAAGAGATCCCTAGTTTGTACTAAGTGATTATGGATGTTGATGTTGTAGTGTATAATGCATGTTAGATGTTGTTGTGCCACATAGTCAAGTTTATGTTGATTGGTGATTTGGACCTTAAATCTTGCACTAAGCAAACTCAGGGATCTAGATGTGCACTTTAGGAGTTCTATGGAGCTAGGTAGATGTGGCACAACAGGACAAGTTTAAGGACGGCTATGTGTGTTACTCTAAAAGTTTGTAGTTTTTTGGTTTTTTCCCCAGTGGTTTGTGGTGTTTCTTTCATTTTTGACTTGGTGCTTATTGGTGAAATGAGGTAGGTCCTTCCGCTAGCATACACTTTAAATATTAGGAAAACACAAATTAGAGGCACTTTATTTCATTGGTGGAGCTATTTTTTTTTTGCTTCGGCTCCACGAGTAACTTTACTTGTGGAGATGAAGCTATTTCGGTAAAACATTTGGCGAAACAGCTTTGTATTTTCATGAGTGGATAAGAGAGGACAAATGTCTAGGGAGCTGGCAGAAGCTTGTTTTTAAGCTTCACACATGGTGCAGCCCCTATGAGAGCACCTTTTTAGAAACTCCACGTGAGGATCTTTTGATATTTTGCCCGTTTCACTACTAGATTCAGGTTCTTTGCCGAGTGCCTGAGGCACTCGGCAAAGGCCAAATTACACTCGGCAAAGCCTTTGACGAGTGCGGCACTCGGTAAAGAACACACAGTAAAAAATTGATTGGCAAAGACCTCTTTGCCGAGTGTCTTTTATCGGGCACTCGACAAAGGCTTTGCCGAGAGCCCCGGGGGCACTCGGCAAAGAAAAGCGACCGTCACGGCGCCGGCCCCGTTGATGGTAGCTTTGCCGAGTGCCAGCCCTGCAGGCACTCGACAAAGTTTTTTTTTTTTAAAAAAAATTCTTTGCCAAGTGCCCCCTGGCCGACGCTCTGCAAAGTTTGAATTTTTTTAAAAAAAAATTCTTTGCCGAGTACCCTCTTGCCGGCACTCGGCAAAGTTTGATTTTTTTTAAAAAAATTCTTTGCCGAGTGCCCTCTGGCCGGCACTCAGCAAAGTTTGAATTTTTTTTTAAATTCTTTGCCGAGTGCCATGGTCATGGCACTCGGCAAAGCTAGAAAAATGGTTTTCCGAGCACCCATTTTTCCAGCTTTGCTGAGTGCTGTGACCATGACACTCGGCAACGGGGTCCTTTGCCGAGTGCAACACTCGGCAAAGTGACCCAAAATGGCAATTTTTTTTTTTTACATTCCATCATGACAAATAAATTCATACACACATATATCACACATATATCTCATCCATCACATATATATCTCATTCATCACATATATATCTCATCCATCACATATATATCTCATCCATCCACACATTCATCCGCACATATCACATCCATCACAATATATATCACATATATAATAATAAGTGCTCAAGTCTATCTAAATAAATCCACAAGTCCATCAAAGTCCACAAGTGCATCACAAGTATATCACAAGTCCATCACCAAGTGAACAACAAATGAAAAAAATACAACGTGCACTCATCTCGGCCACTGCGACTGTGATGAAGGTCCATCATTCGGAGGTGCATGAGGTGGATTATTCGAACCACCATCAGATGGAGACTACAAAAAGGAGAAAAGATTGCATGTGAGACAATATTATTTGGATAGCTAATCTAGGAAGGTAGAGGCCATACAAGCAAAGCACAAGCAAAAGTAAAAAACTTTCATACTCACAGGAGTAGCTGGAGCTGCAGGACGCGGAGGCGGAGGTGGAACCAACAGCCCAGCTAGCAGAGAGAAGCCCATATGTTGCCCAAGCCCTTGTAGGAACTCCGTAATGTCCATCAGCCTCTGCGCCTAAGCCTGCCGCTCGGCCCGCTTGGCCTCCAGCTGGGCCACCATCCTCTGGTGCCCGGCCTCTAGCTCCTGACGTTGCCTCATTTCTTGTTCCAGTCAGGCCTACAATATTTCACTCCAATATTTCAGTAATGCAAAGCTAATTAAGGTGTGTAAAGATCAATGTATGACGAGTAAAACAGGAATAACCTCGAGTGCGTCGACCTGGTGCTATGCAGCGGTCGGCCATGTGCGAATGGGCGGGCTCTCGCTCGTGCTCCGTGCTCGGATCTGGGAGAGAGAGGGAGTAGAGGCCGTGTCGATGATGCCATCGCCAAGCCAGAACTGTCCATGCTTCTTGGCTTGCCCCACCCTCATGATGGCCTCTCCATCGAAGTCCTGGGTGCTCGGATCATGGTCTAACCCATGGAGCGACCTCGCCACCTTAGTAACTCACTGATGCGGGAGTGGATGCTCAGGTTCGTGTATGCCTCGAGCGGGTCCTCCAGGTTGAAGGAGACGTCGGACGTCGCCTTGCCCTTGTGGGCCATACACCATGCCTGGAAGTCCGAGCAAGCCTAGCCACTATGTGACGCCGACTGCGAGAAAGATAGCACGATGATTAGAAATCAGGTAGAACTGAGCGTCACAATAGATAAATGAATTTGTGTACCCATGCTTGTTTGTATCCGGCAAGGCTACGGCTGCCTTGATGGTGTGCTGGACCTTGCATCTGCAAACAACGGTCCTAGGCATCCCTATGCATCTTGAGGTACTCCTCCATGAACCACCTCTCCACCATCATCGCCCAGCACTCAGGATACGCTTGGCACCACCAGGGAATCATCTACACGTCATCAAGTATTGGACATATAAGAAGATCAAATTAAACCAACTTAATCTCAAAACGAATCAATATTGATGTTCTTCATTTACCTCAAGGTACTGCTCCTAGGTCAGCTACATCTCTCTTGCGTCTTTCTTGGTTTTCCTCTCTCCAAGCTTCGACCCGTAGTAGGTTACGATGGCCTGGATGCGCACCTCATGATGCATGTCGGTGATGAGTTTTTTACAGGCTTTGGTAGTCACCTACTCCGCCCTGGCCTCAAATCCCTCCTCGCATCTGTAATAAGTCTGCATACAAAAGCGATGTATCCATTCATTATTTCAAGAAAAGTCCAATGAATGCGACGTATTGAGCAATGTTGTGCGAGGGAGACTTACCCAAAACTCTGCCTTCACCCACGCCGCCTTGTTGGGGTACTCCGCATCGGTGGCGACGGCGTAGTGGTCAAACAAGTAGGCTGGCTCTGTCTTCGATGCGTACGTGACAATGCCTGCACAGAAGACCCAGGATGCCGTTGACTAGCCGTGCGCAACCACCTGACACAACCACCCAGTTCCTGCACAAGTGATTAAGAAAAAATATTAGTTTTTTTCATCATATCATATGAAGTAGTGGTGATAACATATAAGGTTACTTACTTTTGCCCTTTGGGGTGAATAACTAGGCGTTGGTGAGGAAGCGGAACCTGTGGGAGGCTCGTGGGACCTCACAAGTAGACACTCGAAGAGGAGTCGGAGGAAGTGGAACCCGTGCCTGCCGCCTCCAACTCATCGTCCTTGTGCGGCCCCTCCTCGTCTGTCTGCCGAACCAGCTCATCGTCTGACTCATCCACGGGCGCCACCTCCTCCTCCGGCTCCTCCTCACGTGGCATGGGAGGAGACGGCCCCCTCCTGTGTTTGGTGGTCCTCCTCCTCCTCCTCCTGTCTGATCCCTCCATCGTCTCCTCCGCCTCCTCCTGCAGTCGGCGTGGTCTTTGGTAAATCAAGTTCACGGACCTATGACGGTCGCCCGCCATCTTTGTTCAATCACCTGCAATAAAAAAGAAAAACAAGACATAATTAGAAATAGGTGCAAAAATGAACAAAACATAATTACAAAAAACATAGTAATACATGTATTAGAAATATTTGAAAAAATGAACAAAACATAATTACAAAAAACATAGTATTACATGTATTAGAAATAATCTTCATGATTGAGATTAGCTGGATCATAGGTCTCGTCATCACTATCAACATTGTCCAACTCATCAACACCATCCGAAGGAGGAATGTTGTCTTCATTGTCATTGCCTAAATGTAATCGCTCAAGCATTTGTATGTCCTTCAGATTTTGCACCTCGTCTCCAGCGTCCTCGTCATTATCCCTTTCATTGTCTACTTCCATTCCTATCTCTTCGGTTAAGTCTATGTCAAACCTCCCTTGTAGGCCCTCTTCTTGATAGAACTCTCCATCGTATGTGTTTGGGTTGAAGTTATAATCTTCATCGTTTGGGACAGGTAGTTTATCGTGTGGCGATACCTTGTGCACAATATACCAACCCTTAAGATGCTCGGTGTCTTTGCACGCGTATGACGTATAATAAACCTGGACGGCCTGTTGAGCCACAATGTAGACATCTTTTCCTAGATAGACGGAATCCTGTCGAATCTCGACTAGCCCAAGCTTAGGGGTCCGTCTCGTTACTCCTAGATGAAACCAGTGGCATTTGAATATGACAGGAGTAAGAGGTTTGGAACCATAGAATGGTAGTTCATAGATTTCTTCAATTCTTCCATAATAGTCGAGTCCATCAGTGCCGGGCGTAACAACTCCATTGTTTGTGGTTTTTCGATTAGGCCGACTCTGCTCATAGCTTGCTGTGTGAAAACAATATCCATTCACGTCATAACCGGTAAATGACTTGACCCTAACGGCATAGCCGTTTGCAACCTATCTTAGCTCATCACTTATAGGCGCATTAGTTTGGGCTTTCTGTTTGAACCAACAAATGAAATCGGGGCTCCCTGGTCCCACACCCTGTGAAAGAAGGGTATCATTTTCTTGCGGGGTAGGTTGCCTTGATCCATGCCAGGATTGACGAAGAAATTCCCTGTACCAACAAGAAACAAGGGGGTTGGACGAAGAAACAAGGACATACGGCGAAATAAAACAAGTTCATTCAGAACTTACCCAATGAACGGCTGCACCTCGACAAGGTTGGTCAACACATATAGCATGATACTGCGCCACTCTTCATTTTTCAATTGCTTAGTGGTCGATGCACTTGGGCTTATGAGTTGCCCTTGGAAAAGGCTGAGGTTTGATTCGTTTTCGCCAGCATTGTAACGAGGGGGTGGATTATAAACGCTAGGAAGTTTCTCAGTGTAGTATTTCTCTGTGAAGTTCGACACATCTTCTAGAATGTATGCCTCTACAATGGAAGCCTCAATTTTGGCTTTATTTCTACATTTTTTGTGAAGAGTCTTCAGACATCTCTCGATTGGATAACACCAACGGTTCTGCACGCCCCCCCATCTGTGCCTCATATGGGAGGTGCATAATCAAATGCTGCATCGGCAAGAAGAAGCCAGGTGGAAAGATCTTCTCCAACTTACAGAGCAACACGGGTGCCGCTTTTTCCAAGTCATCAATGACGGTCCAAGAGAGCTCCTTGGCACAAAGCTGGCGGAATAAGTAGCTCAACTCTGCCAGCACTTGCCAGACATGCTCCGGGACATAGCCTCGAACCATCATCAGAAGAAGCCACTGAATCCATATGTGGTAGTCATGACTCTTCATCCCGTTGACTCGTAGAGTGCCTAAGTTCACTCCCCTCTTTAGATTCGCTGCATACCCATCAGGGAACATTAGCATCTTGATCCATTCAAGTACTTCCCTCCTTTGGTCCTTTTTCAAGACGAAATCAGCCTTAGGCCTTCTCTAGGTCTTGCCACGACTAGGAGGCTGCATCTCTTGATTTGGTCTATCGCACAACGTTGCTAGGTCCACTCTAGCCTTAGGATTGTCCTTAGACTTTTCAGTGTCCATGAGTGTTGCCCAAAGTGCCTCGGCGACATTCTTTTCAGTGTGCATTACATCAATGTTATGTGGTAGAAGAAGGTCATCGAAATAGGGGAGCCTTGTCATGCCTGAGATATGAGTCCACATATGTTGCTCACCATATCCCACAAAACCACCTTCTTCATTGGGCACGAGAGCATCTATCTGAGCATGAACCTCGGCACCCGTCATCATCCGCGGTGCAGGGTTTGTCACTTTGACACCTTTCGTAAAGTTCTTGATGTCTTGTCTGAATGGATGGTCAAGAGGTAGGTTTTGACGATGTCTGTCGAACGATGAATACTTACCACCCTTCTGCAACCAAATGAACCTCACACCTTCCTTGCATATTGGGCATGGGAACTTCCTGTGAACACACCAGGCGTAGAATATCCCATACGCCAGGAAGTCATGCAGGGAGTAGTGATACCAAACATGCATTTTGAAGGTTGTCTTTGTAGCTTGATCGTATATCCGTACCCCTTTATCCCAAGCACGGGCCAATTCATCAAACACGGGCTCCATGAACACACCCATATTACTCCCTGGGTGTCCAGAAATTATCAACAATAAGAATACGTTATGTCATTGAAAGGAGACACCAGGGGGGAGATTAAGAGGGATAACAAAGATGGGCCAACATGTGTACGGGGCAGCCATCATTCCATAAGGATTGAACTCATCTGTTGCCAGCGCGACACATACATTATGAGCCTCATCTGCTTTGTCACGATGTTTGTCATTAAAGCGGATCCAAGCTTCACCATTGGATGGATGTACCATCTTGTTAGGATTGTACCATTTGCCATTTTTGTGCCATATCATATGTTTTGCGGATTCCTCGGTCATGTATAGCCGTTGGATCCTTGGTAGGAACAGAAGGTATCATAGGATTTTCATGGGGATCATAAGTTGCCTCTTCTAGCCATCATCAGAGTCTACCTCCAGGTACCTGGAGGATTTACACTTTGAACAGAACTTTGCATCCTCATGTTCTTTCCTAAATAGGACGCACCCCTTTGGACAAGCATGTATCTGCTCATACGGCATCTTAAGTGCACGAAGGAGTTTCTATGACTCATACATGCTCTTTGATAGAATGTGGCCCTCTGGAAGCAGGGTGCCAATCACGGCCAACATCTTATCGAAGCCAGGTCCACTCAAGTTTAACTCGGACTTCGACCCCATTAAGCGTCTAATGGCATCCAGTTGAGACACTGTTGACCGATCGTGAAGGGGTTTCTATGCCGAGTCCATCATGTTGTAGAACGCCTGTGTGGCTGCCTCCATCTCCTCCTTCTCACGTCCCTCATCGAACTATCCTTGGTGAAAGTCATCTAACATGTCTACTACCTCGGCATCAGCATCAAAAGCCTCCACCCGTGGTCTCACCACCTCCTCTCTCATACGATGGGCTTCACCATGGTGGACCCACCGGGTGTAGTCCGGCATAAATCCATTCTTCACAAGATGTTTACCCATTTCCACCTTGTTTACCCTTCTCCTGTTTCCACATTTGCTACAGGGACACAAAACTAGGCAATGTCCTTTAGCAGCCTTGCCAAATGTACTGTTCAAGAAAGCATCGGTCTTATTGATCCATTATGTGGTGTAATCACTCTGACTTCTCTAGCCCGTGTACATCCACTGACGGTCATCCATCCTCTAACATATGTATCAGCAAGTAATGTAACCATCAATTGCATCTACATGGTGTTCCTACTGTCTAATAGGTGAGGATAGGTCCTAATCCCACCCGCGGATGCGTAGATGAGGTTAGTTTCCATGCTCTACTCCTATCCGAGATAGAATTTCGGCAGCACCTCCCCGTTGTTCTCTAGATACATGTCCTGCCAAAGAAGAGTGTGTATCCGAAGAACAACAGGGAGGTGATGCCGAAACTCTGTCTCAGACCGGAGCAGACCATGGAAACTAACCCATCTACGCATCTGCGGGCTGTCCAAAAAACATGGACAATCTAAAACAGATACGGTCATAGATATGCAAAGATCTGCATACCTCCAACCGTATCTCTTTCAAATGGGATACGCCTAACTGGGTTATGACATCTACGACCATGATACGGAAAGAGGGGTTATACCTAGGGTGGCGGCGGAGTCAGGCTAGCGGGCCCGTGGCGGGTCAGTGTAGTGGCGAGGCGACGCGGTGCAGGTAGACCGGCACGGCGACGGGAACTCCGACTCGGCTCCGATGGGCTCTTCTCTATAAAAATGGAATAAAATACTGTCATTTAAAAAAAATCGGCAGAACCTCCCCTGCACGGTGAGGTTTCCAAAACCTGCAAAAAACAACGGCACGATGGCCGACAAGCACATATGTCTCAAGAGAAGCCATGTAGTTTGGATATCAATCCATGCAGAAGAATATATCCAAGTAGTACCACTACTTCTACTACTACTTCCACTATTACTACTACTACTACTACTACCACTAGTTCTACTACTACTACTACCACTATTGCTACAACTACTACCACTAGTTCTACTACTACTACTACTACCACTACTTCTACTAATACCACTAATTCTACTACTACTACTACCACTAGTTGTACTACTACTACCACTACTTCTAATAGGGGCGGGCGGCGTCGGGGTCGCCGGAGTCAGGCACGGGCGGCGTCGGGGCGGCCGATCCACGGGGCGCGACCGAGGGCAGGGCCGACGGCCAGGGGCAGGGCGCGGCCGGGGGCAGGGCCGACGGCCGGGGGCAGGGCAGGGCGCGGCCGGGGGCAGGGCGCGGCCACGCGCAGGGCCGACCGGGGGCAGGGCGCGGCCGGGGGCAGGGCGCGGACACCAAACCTTCTCAAATTTTTATCATAGCATCCACATACGATGTCCTGGTTTGTAAGCATCATACGTGACAACGTGCACCAAACCTTCTCAAATTTTTATCATATCCTCCACATACGATATCACGACATCTCAACAAGTTTCATGATTTTCGGACTTCGTTTGCTTTTTATAGAATTTAAAAACACTTCGCATGCAAGTTCGCGATCATGTTTCATGAACAAGATGTCCGAAATTTTGGGTCCGTTCCTGGATACGGCCTCACACTACACTCAGTAACATAACTATCATTTTTTAAATCATTAAATTCTATTATTTGTACCACGTGCAGTTCAAATTTATATTTTTCGAAAAAATTCAAGTAAACGAAATAAAGTAACTAAATATATCAAAAAGCCACAAAAAATTCCTAAATTCTAACTAGGAGTTCCTGGTACTTTAAAAGGGCTGTACAAAAAAATTTTAGACCAAAAACAAAAAAAACTTTGCCGAGTGCCGGGGCATGGCACTCGGCAAAGGGGGTCTTTGCCGAGTGCCAAGAATAAGGCACTCGGCAAAGAGGGTTTTGATTTTTTTTAAATTTTCTCTTTGCCGAGTGCCTTCACAGGGGCACTCGGCAAAGACATTTCGAAAAAAAATCTTTGCCGAGCGTTATGTCAGGGGCACTCGGCAAAGTATTTTTCAAAAAAAAAATCTTTGTCGAGTGCCAGATCTGGGACACTCGGCAAAGAATTTTTTTTAAAAAAACTTCTTTGCCGAGTGCCTAACAGCAGGCACTCGGCAAAGAAAAACGTGGCCGAACACCGTTACCGCGGGGCAGCCTATGCCGAGTGCCGCGCTTTTGCCGAGAGCCTGGCACTCGGCAAAGAAGTCTTTTGCCGAGAGACTTTTTTTGCCGAGTGCCCGGCACTCGGCAAAGAGCTCTTTGCTGAGTACAATTCTTTGCCGAGTGCCCGATTTTTGACACTCGGCAAAACAGTTTGCAATCGGCAAAGATCCCGTTTCCAGTAGTGTTTGGTAAAAAGTGTGCTAAACTGCTACAGGAGCCGGAGAAGAATCTATACCAAAACGGGTCTAATTCTCATCGGTTTCTTGAAAAACCGTTCCCAAAACCATTTTGGGGTAGTCACTGTATTTCATTTACATGGTTACAATGGGGAAGGAGAAATAATAATTTTTTTACTGGTAAAATAATAACTACAGTAAAGCGACGCAAAATTGTTAAATACAAAGGAAAACATTTTTGGAGATCAAACATATAGGATATACATAGGACTATAGGAGAATCTTTTCTGCCACCGGCAGGTACTGAACATCATACCAATTACTAAATGTCTTTTTTCTTCCTTGGGAAAAATAATGTGCATAGCCTAGCATCACCGGTAGAGAAACGACATTTGATCCACTTTGAAATTTGGCTTTAGTCCCGGTATTTTTCGCGCCCGGGACTTGTACCCTTTAGTCCAGGATTCGTGCTTCCGGTTAGAAAACCGGGACTGAAGGGATTTTCCAACCGGGACTACAGCTCGTTTTTGTACTAGTGCATATCACCAAACTTACTACTACCTTTTTTTTGTTTCTTATTTGCAAAGATGAACCTATGAATATTTACTCGCTTAGCTTCCGTCAGATATAAGTGAAGTTTTGGGGCTAAGCTTTCCAACTTTAGTTACAGATTGATGATTTGGAGTAAGTTTAGATATTTGAAAAAGCTACAAATAAATCTGTCTCAAAATATAGCTTTCTAAAAATGTTTTTCTATGTTTACGAATCTTAATTATGCTTCAAAATATACTAGTAAATTTTATGTTTTGGGGATTATGTCAATGTCTAAAACGTCACTTATCTGTGACGCTAAAAAAATGTACAGTAATAAGATATTGCCATTTTGGGCAGTGGGCTTTGCCTGCTGTCAGTAGGATGGGACGGGTGAAGGGAAACATGACGGGGCAGCAGGGAACACATATATATCAAACAATTGTTTCGTGATCCATGGACACAACACACGTCCTAAACTCTGGTGCATAGATTTGCAGAACTTTTAAGAGCGGCATCAGGTTGCGTACGTGGATACACACACACACTATCAATGCAACATATATAGGCACACGCGACAAAGGAATATTCACGCGATGGCGACGTGCGCACACGATGCATGCCCAGCACGGCTTCTTGCAGCGATGCAGAGCATCTGCATGTGCATATATATATGTTTCCCTAGGAGCAAGGAATGAAATAGTGGCTGATCAGAAGAAGCTGACGATGACTATCGCGTTCAGTGACAGAAGAGGCAATTTGTAGGGCACACCAATCTTCTCGATCTTTCGTGTGTGTATATATATATATATATATATATATATATATATATATATATATATATATATATATATATATATATATATATATATATATATATATATATATATATATATATATAATAACATATATGCGTGATGCAAGAAACTGGTCCGCATTGTAAACATATATATACGCAACGTAAGCTCAGACGCCGTATAGCGGACAGCAAATCAATTTCGTCAACGCTAGCGTACGTGTGTAAGAACGAAACGACTTTGCATTGCTAGGTAAGACGGTCTTCAATAGGTGACCCATATGGACACCTAAATCCAAAATAGATAACAGGAGATAAAAAATCAATCTCCAACAGAGTGTCTATACGGGAGATCCATTTTGGGTTATCTGGGAGGCACAACCCAAATATGAGTATCCTTTCTCCTAGAAACCCATTTGCAGAAATGATTCTCTTTTACGTCCTGTTGTTGGAGAGAATGTCGAATGGGTATTGAACCATTTGACTGTAGCGCTACTTAAATATTGAATAACTCTTATATTTTGGGTGTTATTGTTGGAGATAGTCTAAACCGCACTGTGAATCTCCTGGGCTAGCTGGGACACATGCATTGGTGTACGTTCAGCAGTAGCTGCACGTACACCAACAAAAGCGATAGGTGTGTTGATGTCGCCATTCACGTAGCAGCGTCGTACAGTGTACATACCGATCCTTTAATTTTTAATCTATCTGATGCCCAATTATTACGTTAACACTGCTGATGACAGAGTTGAATATACAAGTAACCCGTGGAGCACAATCTTCCACGCCTACCGACATGTGTGCTTCCCAAACCTAATGCCAAATGGTTAACGTCATACTCCCTCCGTAAAAAAAAACATAATCCTAGTTTTAAATCTAACCTGAGATAATTGTTTTTTTTTGAACGGAGGGAGTAACCTTCGATTCACCTCGCATAAACTACGTTATCTACCTAGCTCATTCCTATCCTGAGAAAAAACGCATGCAGATGGATTATATATTCGTTCTCTCGCTAGCTAGACGATTCAATGTTGTTGTCTCTCTCATGCATATGTGTGGATGCATGTTCCATGCAACGTGACATGACATGACTGAATGACAAAACAGATAGCATGTGCAAGCTACAGTCCCCTTGGACCGAGAGGCGGGACACGTGAGAGGTTTTAAGGTCATGCGGTCCAGAGGCTCCTCCGACGCGACGTACTACCCATCCATGCATGTCGGCCGGCTTGGTCTGCTTGGACATGCATGGACATGGTGGTGCGGTCGTGCAGAGCTCAGAGCTGGCTGGGTTTGGTGACCTGGTGCGTGCGTCTATGTGTGGTGTGTGATATCATTTCACTTGATTGGAAGATTCTTCTCTTCGTCGATAAAGTTATTATATATATCGTGTGGCCATGGCTTCGTCGCGCTGTATGTGGATACAAATTCACGGCCATGCACGCATGCCATGCATCCACTGGATTCCAGGGAGAGATCGATCAGAGGTGTGTATACACGATACGACGTCCTGTCGATGATCGAACTGACGTTTTAGGGAATAGATTACAGCGAAACAATGGGCGAACTGTGAGGTGAGCTGAATGCCGGATGTCTGGTTTCAGTCTTTCTGATGTCACAGGACTAGCTTACGTACCTTGTTGCCTTGTCTCTCAGCATTTTCTTTTGAGAAAAGAAAAGGAAAAGAAAGTAAGAAGGCTCACGTTGCTACTACTTTGTGATATTGGGCTGATTTAGTTGGGCTTCAGATGAGCCCACCCAAAAATGCGCCAGGTTTTGCACCGGCCCAGACAGGCCCATTTTCATTCTTAGACCAGGAACTTAACTACTAAAAAAACTACTGATGATAATTCATAAATCCCTACCCTCTCTCTTACTCTACTGAAGTGAAAGTGAAAATGAAAACAGGGGAATCCTGGTCATGACAAGTTTGAACTGATGAACTTAACTAGTATTGACCATGACAATTATTCCTGGCCATTAGCATGATCAAACTTGCCCCTGTATTTCAGGGAACATGCATCATGCCAGCGCCTCAAGAACTGGTCAGACTGAGAGTGAGATCAGTCTCCACGCACTCTAACTGCTCAGACCTTAACCCCCTCCTGTCCTCTAATTTCTCTCCGGCTGTCGATTTCATGACCTGCCGCCCATCCCTCTATATATAGCACTCTCGTGCCACACGCCGTGCGCTATCGGTGCTTGTGCGTGTTCGTGCATCGGCGCACGCATGGCTCCTAGCACCTTCTTGTTCGCGTTCTTCTTCCTCCTGCCCGCCACCGCCGTCGCCGCCCCACCGGCTACCGGCGGCAACGCCGCCGCCGCCTTCAACGTGACGGAGATCCTGAGCCGGTACCCGGAGTTCAAGCTCTTCAATTTCCTCCTCAGCAAGACCCGCGTGGCGCGCGAGGTCAACAGCCGGAGCTCCATCACCGTGCTCGTCCCGGACAACTCCGCCGTGGACTGGCTCCTCCGCCGCAGCTCCAGGCTGCCGCGAGCTGCGCTCGTGGAGCTCATCTCCGTCCACGTCGCGCTCGACTACATCGACGCCACCAAGCTGGCGGCGCTGCCCCGGGGCGGCCAGCCCGCCGTGGTCACCACGCTGTTCCAGACCACGGGGACCGCGCGCAACCGCACGGGGTTCCTCAACGTCACCGCCACGGGCCGCGGCGGCGCCGTCTTCGTGTCGGCCGCGCCGGGGTCGCTGATCAACGCCACGTTCAAGAGGGCGGTCACCGCGAGGCCGTACAACATATCCGTGCTCCAGATCAGCAACTTCGTCGTGCCGCCGGGCATCATCACCAGGCCGCGGCTGCCGCTGCCGCCGCCGTCGCCGCCCGCGCCGAGGATGAGGCAGATGGCGATCGCGCCGAGCCCTGCGCCGTCGTCGTTAACGTTGCCGCGGCTATCTCCGAGGACGCTTCCGACCTCAGAGGGCGATACCGCGGAGGCTCCCGACACTGCTGAAGCGCCGGCGCCGTCGCGTGGCCACGTGGCGCGAGTGATGAGTTGGTGGATTGGTGCGGCGGCCGTGGGGATGGCATGCATGCTCGGGTACTTGTAGATTATTACCCCATTTCCATTTGCAACTGATCGGGAGGGAATCGTCACATGCATCCTATCCTATAGGTCATTTTGCGCACCCTTTTCTTTAGTCGATTATCTACCTATAATATATTTTTGTTTTCTTATATTGTTGTTATGTTTCTTGGAATTAGAGAGTAGAATTACAAAGGCCAGAAAAACAAGTTGACTATGTTCTTCAGCAGAAGGACTCTGTCATTTCTGATCCATGGATTATTCCCTATCACACCAACACACGACTAGTTATAGTAGTATCGAAGTTATGTTCAAAAACTATTCTGTCGCCCAAACTATTGTTGAGCGCCAAAGACTTTTTTTTTGCATTTTGACTATCATAAAACATCTTGAACAATATCCAAAACAAGTTCCGAAAACCTCGTTTTGGAGATGAATAAGAAAACTCACGCTCCAACACAAGCTGGTTCCCAATTTTCTCATGCGTCTAATCCAAATTTACTGCTCCCGGCCAACGCCAAATTTACTCTTTGTCCAGAACTCTCGGATGCTTCTCATGCTTGGAACGAGTGAAATGGGTTGGAAAGAAGGTGGGCCTACATTTGTGCATGGAGTTGGCGATGTTTGGCAGGGTATGCAGTTCTGGTTCAAGTGCCAGGTGTTGGGTTCGATTGGGCTAGGCTTGCACGAACGTGGGCCTTTGTCACACTCTGGGGCCTTTATCGGAGACAAGTCAGTCGGCTGTTAAAGTAATTGAGTCAAAGTCAACATGAATGATTTTTTCGCCCTCATGCAGTGCAGAATGGTGTTTCCCATGCTCAGTCTCATACGCTCGCGGGCGTATCGAGTTAGGGCTTCCTGGTCTCGGTGAGTTTAGGTCTCCTTCTTCCCTCTCGTTCCCGGTTCAGATCTCACTAATCGATCTGAATTAGAGTCCAAGTCCCATCCCACGATCGTGTCCATGTAAACCTTTTCATGACGGAGCCCAAATCTCCCTCTGCTAACCACGTAGTCTTCTGCCGAAGAAGTCGAGGTTTAGGGTTTTTGGCTGCCAAGGCGAGGTGTCTTGGGTGGGTGGTGTTGATGGAGGCGGTGGCGGGGTTGATGGATAAAATGAAGTTGTCGGAGGCAGAGAAGAAGGGAATCAGGGTGAAGGCGGGAGGAGGAGGATCATTGAAGTCTGTGGGATTGCAGGCGATCGACAAGGTGCTGGCGGATCGTCCTGTCCACACCGAGGCTTTGGAGCAGACGTTGGGGAAGGTTTGGTGCCCAATACGAGGGATCGACTGTAAGGATCTCGGATCAAACCACTTCTTTTCACCTTTCACCAGCAGTCAGGGAAGAAAAGGGCGATTGATGATGGGCCGTGGTTGTTTGGGAAAGATCTCGTTGTGGTGGTGAATTTTGATGGTCGTAAGAGGTTGGAAGATATCCTATTTGATAACATCCCGATCTGGATTAGGGTTTCGGGTTTGCCTCTGGGGATGATGAACAAGGAGGCTGGGGAGATGATCAGCAATGAAGTGGGAGTTTTTGTGGATATGGATCTGGAGGAAGATGGGTCGGCGGTGGGTCACTACCAGGTGATCAAAGTGAGGCTCAATATCACAAAGCCGCTGATGCGTGGTGTCTCACTGGTAGTGGAGGATGGTGAACCCCCACTTTGGTGCCCAATGGTGTATGAATACTTGCTAGACTTTTGCTATTTCTGTGGGATTATTGGACACACAGATAAAACTTGTGTGTTGAAGGGAGACGGTGGAGGAACACTACAGTTTCAAAGAAGTTGAGGTTTGTGCCGGAGAAGGAAAGGTGGGATGAGGGTTCCTGAGGCTGTGAAACCTCGAACAGGAGGAGTGGCTCCTAGAGATCTGGTGAGAGTGGTGAGTTCGGGAGAAACAATGGAGGGTCGAAGGTGAAAGGTTTAGGTTCAACGAGGAGTGAATCCCTAACCTGGCGTAAGAGTGACGAGGAGACAAGGGAGGAGCAAGAGGTGCAAAGCCCTCTCAAGAAGTTTGTCCCACCACAAAGGAGGGAGCTAGGACAGAAATCTACAGCTTTGAACCTAGAAAAGAAGTTTGATAAGGAGAAGGAGGAACCAAAGCAGGGGCTGTGGGAGAGATTTTTCAGAAAGAAGTGAAGGGAGACACAAATCACAGTGTGGACATGGCGGTGGATGCTGCAAAGAAGTCGAGGGTGGAGGAGAAGGGGCAGGAGGACCGGAGGAAAGGGAAGTATAAGAAGATTGGGAGGGAGCAGGATGGGAAAAGCGGTGTGTCTGATGGGAAGAGGGTAGGTGGGAAGTGAAGCAATAGTGACATGGATGTGGATGAGCAGGGAAGGGAGAAGAAGTTGAAGGGGGATGACATTGTGGAGGAAAGTGATGACCATACTTTGAATGTGGAGCTGGCGAACCAGCTCTGTGGGAACCAATGAGGATTGTGGCATGGAACTACAGAGGTCTGGGCAACCACTCGGCAGTTTAGGGGCTTCTGGAACTCTAGAAGTCGGTGGGAGCGGACATCTTGTTCTTGTCAGAAATGAAGTTAGACGACAAGAGGATGAAGTGGTTTCGATGGGCCTTAGGGCTTGTCAACACGGTGGTGAAAGATTGTGAAGGAAAAGGGGAGGGAATTGCTGTGTTGTGGAGGAGAGGAGTCGATGTGGCGCTGAGAAAATTTTCAAAGTACCACATTGATATGGACGTCAAAGATGATGATGGTCAGGAGTGGAGGTTTACAGGGGTTTATGGGGAACCTCACACTGTCCTGAAGGAACGGACATGGCAAACGCTTTGGGATCTAATTAAAATCCCAAGAAGCCATGTGTCGGTGCAAAAAGTGACCAACAAGTAAATATTTGTAGTTTTGCCGTACGTTGTGATCAGATGTGGCCTAGCAATCAATGACACAAGGTTTATATGGGTTCAGGCAACATGCCCTACATCTAGTTCCAGTCTGTTGGTGACTTTATTCCTGAGCCTAGGTGTTCAAAGTTTGCTGTGGGGTTACAAACAAATAGGAATAAGAAGGGGGTGTCGAAGGTCCGGTCGGGCTCTAAACCAAAGGGCCAAGAGTGACAGGAGCTCTAATGTGCGCTAAGTATTGAAACATATGCTCTGTGTAGCCTTAGAGTTCTAGAGCTGTGGAGCTATTCGAGTGCTCAGAATGTCTAAAGTTTAGCAGAGAGAGAGTCGGGATGACCATCCTTTTTTAGGAGAGAGCGCATCCCCTTTCATAGGTGAAGGGGACGGCCTTACAAGTTAGGAGAGAAAGAAAGAGTGTGTGTGTTTCCTAGTCTTGTTGCCCACGCCATCGGGTATAAGATAGTTTGTCGGCGCCCACAATACTGTTGACGCCCAGATGCATGTGGCAGGCTCCATCGTGTTCTTCTGGTATGGCAAATGTCGGCGCCTACCATACTATTGGACAAATGTCGGCGCCCATAGCACTATTCATGTTCTGACAAAGGTTGCAAAGCACCCTTCTTGCATGGCCTGTCAGTACTGTCCTATAGGTGTGCAGGGTACGGTCCTCGGTATTGCGGTTGACTTGAGTGCCTTGCCTTATCTGCTCTGCCTGATTCTTGGGTCCTTACCGAGCGGGCATCCTCGATCAGTTGTTCCCAGTCAGCTCCGACCGTGCCGGTCGGAGAAGAGTTGTAAGCAGAGGTTCGATGTATTCCCGGTCGAAAAAGCGGGTCGGAGTCGGAAGTGAGTGTTGTCCCCTCCCTAGTTAGACCTTCTGGTCAGAAAAGTGGGTCGGAGTCAGAAGTGAGCGTCGTCCCCTCCTTGGCCAGGCCTTTCGGTCAGAGACTGGATTGCTCTTCTGGCCTGTCATTAGGTATCTGGGCTAGCCTAGGAGTCACACGTCGCTGTAATGCCGTCTGCTGGGCTGGGTTTTTGCTGGGAAGCGGGCCCATCGGAGACCCTAGGTTTATGAACCCGACATGAGCCCCCAGCCCTTTTGGGACTTCTATGAAGTCATGAAGGGGCTGTTTATACTCATTGTATGATAACAATGGATGGGTGTAAGATCATGAGTTGCCGTTGGGTGCGATGGAACACGGACCCATGCATTGGGCACGACCGAGGGGTTGGGCACGATGGGGCATGGACCCAGGCGTTGGACTAACAAACCAACATGCTGATCAGCGGTCGTATAGGGTGTAGGCAGCATAGTGACCATGCGTCTATCATTGTGGGTCAATGTGAGTCCCCTAGAATGTCATGTCATAGAGACAGGTCGTGCTGAGACGTGACCGCTCCCTATACGATGTCAGAAGTTTGACTTGGGGTTGTACTTTCTAGCCCGTAGTGGTTGGTGGCAACACGAGCTTCCGTTAGGGACCGTGTCCAAGGGATTGAGCGAAGCGGGGCCATCCCTCAGACATTGGGTGAGGCAGAGCCAACCCCAAACATTGGCCGAGGTGGAGCCTACCCTCAGGGGTCAACTGAAGCAGAGCCAGCCCTCGGGGTCGGACGAGGCGGAGCCCAGCAAGGGGCGTGGCCTTGGTGGTCCTAGAAATCGCCTGAGGGATTTTTTTGACTTGCTAGCGGGTGCACGTGAGTGCACCCGGTGGGTGTAGCCCCCGAGCCCTCGAGCCCCCGGGCGATTCAGGTAGAATCGTCTAGGGGATTTTTTTGACTTGCCAACATTCTGAGCCATCATTTTTGGTAGTGTGGACACAAGTGCCGTGCATGGCCGAGGGGTTGGTCTAGTTTCATGCATTACCCCATCTACGGTTTCCGCAACCAGAGGGGCTGAGCTAACGTCGCTTGCCTCGATGGCTCGAGTGACGCGCTCCGTGAGCTCTCTAATGGGTATGTCCGAGTGGAATCTAGGTCCATCATTCATAACAGGGTTGGCATAGCCCTCATGTGGCATTCCACTGCTCCTTAACCCACCTCCCGGTAGATGCCTAAGCCATTCCAGGGACCAACTCAGGTGGTCCACTGGCCTCCCCTCTATGGAGATTCTATGGGCATGGCTTGAGGTTAGGATCGAACAAGAAGGTCGAGATGACCCTGCCTGCTTCCGAGTAGATCGGGCGAGGGCCACTGGGGCTCATCTACATTTTCTCCCCTAGCTCTGTTTGACATGAGGCGGGCTCGAGCCATTTGCGGGTTGGCCTTCGAATCTCGGTCAGTCGTCGCTCATGTTGATTGAGGTGACTTTCGCTTTGTGATGCAACACGAAGCGTTGTGATGCATCAATTGCATATGCAATGCTTTGGAAATATGGGATGAATGAATGATTGCATGAATGAATGTGTGAATGCGTGTATGAGGAAGGATGAATGAATGATTATGAATTAGGAAATAAAATAAAGTAGGAAGGTTTGGTAAAGATACCTTGATGACTTGAGTGGCGGGTTTGAGGAGCTCTTATCGGATATGTCCAAATGGGATCCATGTTTGTCATTTGTGATGGAGTCGGAGTAGCTCACGTGGGGCATCCCACTGCTCCTTACCTATCTCTCGGTAGTCGCCTGAGCCATCCAATCGACTTAGGTAGCCCGTTGGTCTTTCCTCGATGGAGATCCTATTTGTGGGCCCTTCCAAACCCTGCCTAGGAAGGCGGAGGGTCATTTGCATGCGGTTGTGCCTTGTTTCCTGAGCCTAGGTTGTGGTAGTGGTGGGCCCAACCTAGACCACATCCCATTTTAACCAGGCGATGTTTCATTGGGCAGGGCGCGTCGCATTAGTCAAGACGCATCCCACCACATGCCTATAGGGGACGGGAGAGGGTTTTTGTCCCATTCCTTCGCCTTTCTCCACCTACCACCTTTCCTCCTTTCTTCTCGCCAAGCCTGTTCGTGCACCGTGTCGGTTTCTAGGAGAGAGAGGGTAAAGTGAGGGAGAGGAGAACTCACAGATTCATTCATGAATCCAGAGCACGATGTCAAACTGAAGGTCATCCAATGTAGAGAGGCGGTGCTGGCCGCTTTCGCTGAGAAGGGGCTGCTCCTGCCAAAGGAGGTGGCGCATTGGAGGGCTCCTACGCTAGGGGAAGCTGTTCCACGACCATGGGTCGATGAGGTTGTCTCATTCCTCGCCTTCCATGAGCGCGGGCTTAGATACCCCATGCACTAGTTCTTGCACGGGCTCCTTAATGAGTGGGGCCTATAGCTATAGCACCTCAATCCGACTAGGGTGCTGATGTTGCTGATTTCATCACCGTCTATGAGGCCTTCCTCAGGATGGAGCCACATGTGGACCTCTTCTGGCGGATCTTCACTGGGCAAGCCTTGTCCGAGGGGAAGCCACCTAGAACCACGCCGGTTGAGGGCTTCGACTTGTAGAAGAAGCCGAGGCCGTCGGGCTCCTACCCCACATACTCCCCCTATGACTCCAATTAGGGGTGGCATGGTGAGTGGTTCTACATCAGGAACCCAATGGAGGCGCCATTCCTGCCGTTCACCAGAAGAAGGCTAGAGAGGCGAGAGAACTGGTTGTGGGGTCCCTCCAGTCAGCAGAACAAGCTCGAGGTCATTGAGGCGGAGCTTTAGAAGTTGGTGTAGCACGGCCTTGATGGGCTACGGGTGTTCCACACCTTCCACCATCGAGTCACCCCACTGGAGAGGAGGTAGCTGATGTGGGCATACTCTAGCCCAACGGATCTCGACCGAGCGTCGCTGGAGGAGTTGCTGAAGGATGAAGTCTAGAGTCAACTCGACCGGGTGCTACAGCTGAGGGATAAAGAGTCCCTTGAAGGAAAGCCTGGACCTCTTCACGCCATGAAGCTATCCAATCTGGTATGCTCCCCTCTATTTATTCTGTGACCTTTTTCGCTCTTGCTTTCCCTTGTTTTGACTTCGAGTCGTTTGTTTCGTAGGGACTCATGGGTTATAGATCTCGGCCGCATCTTCTGAGGTGGCCAAAGGGCGTAGCTCGGCAAGTTGCTCTAAAGGAGGCAGTGGTTGCCAAAAAGAAGAAGAGAGCTGAGAAGTCCCAGAGAAGGATCGAGAAGGAGAAGGAGATCAGTCGGTGGGTCCGGCCAGGTGAAAATAGGAGCAACATGGAGGTGGAGCTCGAGTCGAAGGAGCCCATGGAGATAGGTGGCGATGCGAGCACCTCCGAGGATGAAGGAGATAGGGGTGTCATCATGACCTTAGTGGAGTGTCATGAGCCTATGGCCGCATCAGTCGATGGTGGGCAGGATACAGAGAGGCACGGCGACGTTCCCACATCAAGGAAGCACACTATGAGCTCAGACATAGCCGTCGAGCAAGAGGTGAAGTGGGCATGATCGCCGCACCCTTCGGAGGCGTCGTTCGCTTCGCACCCCCCTGCTCCAAGCATGGCAGGGCATGTCGGCCGGTTGGAGGAGGCATCGTTGGTTTCACACCCCCCTGCTCCGAGCGTGGCGGGGCACGCTGGCCGGTCGGAGGAGTGTGCTAGTACCCCCGTATCTTTAGGGTTGGTGTGTGCGCGCGACCCACAACGGGGAGACGCCTCATCAGTTGCTCTGGTGGGTGTGCCAAGAGCCGACGGTCACGGCCATTCACGGGCCGATCGAGATCTAGCCGGGTTGACTCCTCCCTCGGTTGATACGAGGGGGCATGGGTCGCGACCCGTGAGCGGTCCTTGTTCAGTGGGCTCATCGCCAGTGGGTCGGGGCTTCAGGGCCCTGCCGCTTTCATCCAAGTATGCATCTTTGTTTCTTTTTGATCTCACAGTTGAGTTCTTTGAGTGCGACTGACCTATAATTATTTGACAGCGGCCAAGGACTGACGAGATTGGGCATCGCCCTGCCTCCCATGTAGGAGGAGTGGAGACCTAGCCATCAGTGAGTTGTGACAAGCGGCGGGGAAAGTAGACTGGTGGCGGTGCGACCTTCCCTTCTAGGGGTTGCGCCCTTCTGGCCGGTCACGAGTATGGCGACAGCAGCGGCGGCGGTGATGGTGATGATCCCCATGGTGACAGTGGAGGTTGGGTTGGAGGTGACCCTTGTGATCCCTCCCCCAATAGCCATGGCAGAAGAGAGGAGGGAAACTGGGCTTCCTGCCTCGCCCGACGGAGGAACGCATGGTTCGCCCTCCTAGTCAGAGCTGGAGGGGTCAGGAGGAGATGTGGCTAGGCCAAAGGCAGAACATCCGCTGGCAGGTCATGGAGTCTAGATAGTGGAGATCCCCTGCTCCAGTGAGGCAGGCACTAGGGTGGATCCGCCAGCCATCCCACCATCGCAGGAGTTGGCGATGGTCTGGTCGTTGCATGATATTGCGATGCCTGGATCTTCTAGCGGGTTGGGGGTGACCCACGAGCTAGTGTGTCCCTGCCCCAATGACCCAAGGAAGCTTTGGTTTATCCTTCACGATGAGGAGGAGGTGGGGCTCTGACACTTGCTCGAGGAGAGAGGACTATCGATGGAGTCTGATCTCACCCAAACCAAGGCGAGGCTCAAGGAGGCCTTGGAGTGGGTCATGCTGGTCCATCAGGCAATTTCAGTTGACCTACCATGCATCACAGAGGTAAGCTTTCTTTGTTTTTTGTGTTTGTCCTAGACTCCTTGGTCTTTCACTGGTTGTTTCAGCATGTTTGCTTCTCGCTTTACAGGATTTAGAGGCGACGTCGATCCGCAAGTCCTGTTTTCTTTGGGAGGAACATGGTCGGATGGAGCGGGAAGCCATAATGTCATGGTAGGTCGATGAGCTTGAGCGCTAGCTAGAATCCACCCTCCACGAGTCCCAAGATCGGGCGGCCGAGGCGATGGGAGCGCAGGCGATGGAACTGCTCGTGGTGGAACGGGCGACTACTGCCGAGCGGGGACTTAACACAGCGAGGGTCCACTTGGCGAAGACCGAGGTGTCGCTTCAGAAGTCCTTGGAGGCTTTTGAGATGGAGTGGAGGGCCCGGTCAAAGGCTGATCAAGAAGTGCTCACGCTCTAGGGGCAGGTGCTTGGGGCGAAGGTGTCTAACGCTCGACTGCTCAAGAAGGTGACCCAGCAAGAGGAGGGACTCTCCATCCTTGAAAGCACCTACCTTGGTATGTATCTGTTCTGCCTTTGGCTGATGCCTTGGTTTTTCCTTTCCTTCACTTCTGAACTTGTCGTCCTTTTTCCAGAACTGGGTGGAAAAATTGATTCTCTAGAGCGAGAGTTGGACACAGCCAAGACAGCGATTGGTCAGAGCACGGAGGTGCTAGCCAAGTCCCTTGAAGAGCGACGTGCTCTCGGGGGGGAGCTCGACTAGATCCACAACATCACCCAGGTGGTTGTCTCCGAGGTGTTCGGGTTGGTGCTGAGCACTAGCACGCCCGCCGTCTAGCTGGCGGAGGTCCCGAGTGAAGTTCAGGCGCTCATCTCCGATGGCATGTTCTACGAGACATCGAGGGGTGCTAATCTCAGTGGCAACACACCACCTAGACCTGGACTTTGTCGCCATCTACAGAGGGTACACCGACGGCTGGAGCGTGGATGCAATCCATGCGCTTGGGGAGAGCTTGGTGCCATACGCATAGACGGTTGCCGAGCAAGTCTCCGCACAGTGGGTGATGGAGGCTTGCCATTCGAGCATGGCTAAAGGCGTGTGCCAAGAAGATGTCATCTAGCCTGTGGATGGAGTGGAGACCGGGTTGGAAGCAAGCGTTGTCCCACCTCCGACCGAGCCATCAGCCGATGCCGCCGGGTGGCCACAATAGAATTTAGAGTAGAAGCAGTCAGTATATGTAAAAGATAAGTTCGTGGGGAGCCCCCATGTGAACATTTTTTTGTATTCATGGATACTTCAATTTTGTTTTGTGATGGAATCACTCGTAAGGGGAAGCTTGTCCCATCCATTCCTTGTTTTTATCCTAGCATAGCTTTTTTTATCCTTTCTTTTTTGCACCTGCCCATTTGACCCATAGGCTACAACCTTAAGAACCTGGGCATGGCCCGCGAGGCTCAACTGCTCATAACCATAGGTCGTAGTGGGGTGTGATCGGTCGGGAGTTTAAAACATAAGTTATGTAGGGTAATTAAAGAAATGGACTACCATTTCATTTGGGTGAAAAGTACTACTATATGATAGTAAAAAAGAGGGGTGGTATCACACCCTCGTGGAGCCCCCGAGCGACCTAGGCCGAGAGTGCTCGAGCTAGGGTGCTTGTAGGAGCAAATGTTGAATGATGAAAAAAATGGTAAGACCGAGTTTAGGGGAAGAAATAACATAACTGTTCGATGTTCCATGTGTTGGTGAGAACGTTGTCGTTGTCGTCCTTCAGTCGATAGGTGTCTGATCGGATCACCTCGGTCACCATATAGGGTCCTTCCCATGGTGGAGAGAGTTTATGTTTCTCCTTGGTTGATTGGGTTCTTCGGAGCATGAGGTCTCCGACCTCGAGGATCCTCCCTCTGATTTTTCTTTCATGGTACCTACGATGAGTTTGCTGGTAGCGAGCGGAGCGGATGATGGTCATCTCATGAGCCTCCTCGAGTAGGTCAACCATGTCTTACTGAGCCTCTATGGCTTAGTCTCGGTCGAAGGCCTTCACTCTTGGGGCGCCGTGGTCGAGGTCGGAGGGCAACACTGCTTTAGCTCCATAGGCCAGGAAGAAAGGTGTGAACCCTATGGATTGGTTCGGGGTCATTCTTAGGCTCTAGAGGATTGCTAGGACGTCTACAACCCATCGCCCGACATACTTATTGAGTCGGTCAAAGATGCATGGCTTGAGTCCTTAGAGGACCATGCCATTGGCCTGCTCGACTTGACCGTTAGTACATGGATGTTCGATCGAAGCCTAGTAGATCCTGATGCCGTATCCATCATAGAAGTCCAGGAACTTCTTCTTGGTGAAGTTAGTTCCGTGGTTAGTGATGATATAGTTAGGAACACCAAAATGGTAGATGATGTCAAGGAAGAACTTGACCGCCTCTTCCGAGCGAATGTTGGTGATGGGCTTCGCCTCTATCCATTTGGTGAATTTGTCCACCGCTATGAGTAGGTGAGTGAAATCACCTAGGCCCTTTTTGAGGGGTCCGATCATGTCGAGGCCCCAGACCACGAATGGCTAGGTGATGGGGATGGTTTGAAGCTCCTGTGCTAGCAAATGAGTTTGCCGAGCGTAGAACTAGCATCCCTCACACCTACGGATGACCTCCTCTGCATCTCGTAGTGCAGTGGGCCAGTAAAAACCTTGGCAAAAGGCTGTTCCGACCAGTGACCTTGGGGCCACATGATGTCCGTAGATTCCATCATGGACCTCGAGGAGGAGCTAGTTTCCTTGGTCGATAGGGATGCATTTCATGAGTAGTCCTGACGGACTTCGCTTATAAAGTTCGTTACCGAATGTGATGAACATTTTGGCACATCGAGCGATTCATCGTGCTTCAGTCATTTCTAGTGGGAGAATCTCCTTAAGGAGATAGGCGAGTAGCGGTGCTCTCCAGTCAGCTTGATCGAGTGCTACCACAGCAACGTCGTCATGGAGGCACCGAGGTCAGAGCCCCCGAGTGTTAGATTGGTGTCGAAGTGTGTCTGGATCAGACCTTCTAGGATTCGGGCAGATGGCTTGTGAAGGTCATTGATGAAGATCCCATCTAGAGATAGAACCCACCTAGCAGCCAATTTTGTGAGAAAATCGGTGGCATCATTGTCCTTTCAGGGGACATGATGTAGTTTGATCCAATAGAATTTGTCCTTGAGTTTGCACACCTCCTGGCAGTATGCTGCCATGAGGGGGCTTTTGTAAGAGGACTCCTTCATGACTTGGTCGATGACCAACTCTGAGTCATCGTGGAAGTACAACCATGTAGCGCCGAGCTCGATGGCGATGCGTAATCCATTGATGAGGGCCTCATATTCCGCAGTGTTGTTTGAGTCCAAAAAGTGGAGATGGATCGCGTAGCGGAGCCTGCTCCCATATGGGGAGATCAGAACCACTCTAGTCCCCGAGCCAGGTGACATCTAGGGTCAGGAGCTGGACCTCCATCCATTCGATGGCAAAGTCTATGAGAGCCTAGGACTTAATAGCGGTGCAGGGGATATACCTGATGTCATGGCCCATTAGTTTGAGTGCCCACTTGGAGATCCATCCCATGGCGTCGTGGTTGCGGATGATGTCTCCCAACGGGAATGAAGTGATGACCATGACTTTGTGGTAGATGAAGTAGTGTAGGAGCTTCTATGTCGCCATCACCATGGCATATAAAAGTTTCTGCACCTGGGGGTACCAAACCTTGGCATTGGTGAGTACCTCACCGACAAAGTATATGGGTCACTGGGCCTTTAGGTGGTGTCCTAGCTCCTCCCTTTTGACGACTAGGGTGGCACTCACCATGTGGTTGCTTGCCACGACATAGAGGAGGGGTTCTCCCCATTCTAGAGTGACAAGGATTGGGGCCGATGTTAGTGACATTTTGAGGCTTTTCAAAGCCTGCTGTGCTTCTTCAGTCCAGATGAACACGTCTGTCTTTTTGAGAAGCTTGTATAGAGGCATCCCCCGCTCGCCTAGCCGGGAGATAAACCGGCTTAGGGCGGCCAAATAGACGGTGAGCCTTTGTATGCCCTTGACATTGCGTATAGGGCCCATGTTGGAGATGTCCGTGATTTTTTTTGGGGTTGGCCTCGATACCGCATTCGGACATGATGTATCCAAGCAACTTCCCCTTCGAAACCTTGAAAACACATTTTTTGGGATTCAATTTGATGTTGAACCTTCAGAGGTTCGCGAACGTTGTGGCCAAGTTCATGATCAGGTCGCAAGCTTGAGCCGTTTTGACCACTATGTCATCAACATAGACAGTGATTGTTGGTTTTAGCCACTCGACTTGGTCAGGCTGGTCGAGCGGGTCGATTTGGTCGATGAAGCATTGCTGCATGCACCATTGATAGGTGGCGCCAGCGTTCCTTAGACCAAAAGGCATGGTTACGTAGTAGTACAAACCATACGAGGTGATGAATGAAGTTGCGAGCTGGTCATACTCTTTCATCGTGATCTGGTGGTAGCCTGAGTAGGCATCTAGAAAGGAGAGGATTTCACATCCTGAGGTAGAGTCAACTATCTGGTCTATGCGTGGCAAAGCAAAATGGCCCTTTGGACACGCCTTGTTGAGGCCAGTATAATCAACGCATATTCTTCATTTCTCGGTCTTCTTTTTAATAAGAACAGGATTGGCAAGCCAGTCAGAGTGGTATACCTCCTTGTTGAACCCTGCTACCAGGAGTTTGGCGATCTCCTCGCCTATGGCGCTACGCCTCTCATCATCAAAGTGACGCAGCCATTGCTTGGTAGGCTTTGAGCCTGGGATGACGCGTAATGCATGCTCGGTGACCTCCCATGGTATGCTCAGCATGTCAGAAGGTTTCCATGCGAAGACATCGTGATTGGCGCATAGAAAGTCGGTGAGCTAGCATTCCTATTTGGTTGGGAGTTTGGCCCCGATCCGCACCGTCTTGGTTGGGTCGGTGGGGTCTATCCACATCACCTTAGTTTCCTTAGTTGGGTGGAAGGCAGTCGAGGAGGTTGGCTTGTTGCAGTCTGGGACTACCGAGGTTGATGAATTCTTGAGCTGAGGGAGCTCGGCTGAGTTGATGATGGCAGTGGCGAGCTCGTAATGGTCACGGTTGCACGTGTAGGCATGCGAAAATGTGCTACCCATAGTGGTGACACCGTTTGGTCCCAACATCTTCAACTTGAGGTAGGTGTAGTTGGGGATTGCCATGAACTTGGCGTAGCATGGCCGCCCCAAGATGGCATGGTAGGAGCCTAGGAAGTCCACCACCTTGAAGGTGAGGACCTCCGAGGGAAAGTTGGCCCGGTCGCCAAACATGATGGGTAGGTCGATCTGCCCGAGTGGGTATGCCTGCGTCCCCAGGATCATGCTATGGAAGGAAGAGCTCACTAGGTGGAGCTCCAACTAGGGGATGCGCATGGTGTCAAGGGTGTCGACGTAGAGAATATTGAGGCCGCTGCCTCCATTCATTAGCACCTTGGTGAGGTGCTTCTTATGGACAATGGGGTCAATGACGAGCGGGTAGCGACCCGGTCTGGTGGCGTGGGAAGGATGGTCCCTCTGATCAAAAGTGATCAGAGATTCTGACCAGCTAAAGAAAGAGGGGACGGCCGTTTTGGCAACGCATGCCTCTCTATAGCGCACTTTGTGCTGGCACTTGGAGTAGATGGCATTAGATCCCCCAAAGATCATGAGGCATTCTTCAGGATCGGGAAAGCCATCCCCATCCTTGCCCACCATGCCTCCTTTCTTGGTCACTGCCTCCTTGCCCTTTCCTTCTTTTGGTCCGCTGGCCTATCGTAGAAAGCTTTGAGGAGTTCATAGTGCTTGTAGAGGTGCTTGACGGGGTAGGCGTGGTTGGTGCATGGGCTCTCCATGAGCTTATAGAAGTGGTTGGGCTAGCACTACTAGGGTTGCTTGCCCGCACAATTGGCCATGGCGACCAAAGCGAGTTGGCCGGTCGATGCTGATCCTTCTTGTTCTTTTTGCCCCTTTGCGTGGAGGGTCCCTCATCTTGGTCCTTGCGCTTGGCCTTGCCCTTGTCCCGACCTCCACTAAAGACTGCTCTGACCACCTCCTTGCTAGAGGCATGGTTCATGGTGACGTCGAGCAGGTCATGGGTGGTATGGGGCTTCAGACAGTTGAGCTTATGAATCAAGGACTCGCAGGTTGTCCCAGAGAGGAACCCACTGATGACGTCCGTGTCAACGACATCAGGAAGGGGGTTGCATCATTCTGAGAACCTATGGATGTAATCCCACCTGGACTCATTGGGCTCCTGCTGGCAACTCTTGAGGTCCCAGGAATTCCCAGGATGGACATACGACCCCTGGAAATTTCTGATAAAGATCCTCTTGAGATCCACCCAATCGTGGATGCTGTTAGGTGGGAGAAATTCGAGCCATGCTTGAACATGCTCCCCCACATAGATGGGGAGGTATTGAATGATGAAGTGGTCATCATCCACCCCTCTGGCTCGGTAGGCGAGCCAGAAGTCTTCGAGCCATATACCGGGATTCATTTCCTCGATGTATTTGGCGATGTTGGTAGGTGGTCGAAAGCGCTGTGGGAACGACACTTTCTGGATGCGATGACCAAAGGCCCATGGTCTCAGACCATCTGGGCTAGGGCTCCAGTCATCTGGTCAATGACCATGCATAGGGTGCATTTCCCCGCTCCCCTCGATGGTCTAGTCAGGGCCCGTGCTGCCTGCTCTCACAGCCCCATGATGGATGTCATCATCACGCCAGGCTTGATGCTGATTGTTGATGACACTGTGAGCATCTCAGTTCAGCCTGAGCCATTCACACACAGGTGGTTGGTGTGGAGCGGGCGCTAGGTCAGGCTGTGGTGCAGCTATGGCCTCCTATTCCATGCCCAGTGACTGTAGCGATGAGCAGATGGGGCGGTTTGACTGGTGCACTCCCATTCCCCTGGTGGGAAGAGAGGCCGCGAGTCGGTGTCGCTACGCAGAGCTCTTTGCCTATTAGATGGTGGCGGTTTCCACCAGCGCCCGAAGGTTTTGGTGGATTGCCTGCTCCTCGGGGTCGTTAGGCTTGGGAAGGCCACGTAGAAGCATCGCTGCATCAACGATGTTCTGGCCAGCCCAAGCGAACTGTGGGGGATTGTTTCCTCCATCCATGATGTTGCGCTGGACCTGGTGGGCGTGACCCTGGGTGCCGCTCACCGGGTTACACGTGCGTGGCGCAACATGCTGCATCGAGTCTGCTGGTGTAGGTGGTGGCTGGCTCTGCCGCCTTTATCATAACTCCATGCCATGCTCCTACGCACGTGTGAGGGCCTCCGCACGAGGGTCCAGAGGGGTGTGAGTCTGTAGAGACTCCGCTATCATCGGTAGCTGTCTCAAAGCGTCCGCCATAGTGCACTCCTAGGATAGAGGGTGGCTAGGTGCCACGATGCCACCGATGCTAGAGCCATTGCTTTCAACCTCGTCATCCACGAGGTCATGGAAAGAGGCAGGAGCGTAGCCCGCCATCCCCACGAATTTGGATGTGAGAGGGGGTGGCGTCAACATCTTTCGGAGCCCCCGTGCGTACGCGTCTGTGTCCATAGGGGACGTAAGGCCATAGGGGAACCGGTCACACGGCGGTTGCGGTGAGGACAATGGGGTTCCTCTAGAGAGTTAGCAGAAGATATTAAATAGAGAGTAAAGAACAATACGTACGTTAGACACAGTGGGGTTTGAGCCCTGTGTGGGCTCAGAGTGGAGCGTAGGTGTCTCGCCATTGAGGTCACTAGGTGGCCCAGATCTGACGGAGGGCGCTCCTCCGATAGGCTCTAGGACAAGTGCCTCCTCATAGAGGTGAAGCACGCCGAGCCGGTCGATGATGAAGTCCAGGCTTCCAAAGAGGAAGGTTTGGGATGGCTTGAAGACAAGAGGAACCCACATCCCAACAGGCGGGAGGGTGGGAAACTCCAGCGAGCCAAAGTGAATCGTATCACTTTAGCCCATCATGATGAAGATAGCGGAAAGGTGAGCACTCAATGACATAGGGTTTATACTGGTTTAGGCAACATGCCCTACGTTCAGTTCTAGTCGGTTGGTGACTTTATTCCTGAGCCCAGGTGCTCAATGTTTGCTGTGGGGTTACAAACAAATAGGAATAAGAAGGGGGGTGTCGAAGGTTTGGTCGGGCTCTAAACCGAAGGGCCAAGAGTGATAGGAGCTCCAATGTGCACTAAGTATTAGAACGTATACTCTGTGTAGCCTTAGAGTTCTAGAGCTATGGAGCTATTCGAGTGCTCAGAATGTCTAAAGCTTAGCAGAGAGAGAGAGAGAGAGAGTCGGGATGACCGTCCTTTCTTAGAAGAGAGTGCATCCCCTTTTATAGGTGAAGGGGACGACCTTACAAGTTAGGAGAGAGAGAGAGTGTTTGTGTTTCCTAGTCTTATTGCCCACGCCATTAGGTACAAGACAGTTTGTCGGCGCCCACAATACTGTTGATGCCTAGATGCATGTGGTAGGCTCCATCGTGTTCTTCTGGTATGGAAAATGTCGGCGCCTACCATACTATAGGACAAATGTCGACGCCCAGACACTGTTCATGTTCTGACAAAGGTTGCAAAGCACCCTTCTGGTATGGCATGTCAGTACTGTCCTACAGGTGTGTAGGGTACAGTCCTCGGTATTGCTGTTTACTTGAGTGCCTTGACTTATCTACACCGCCTGATTCTTGGGTCCTTACCGAGCGGGCATCCCCGGTTGGTTGTTCCTACTCGGCTTCGACCGTGCCGGTCGGAGAAGAGTTGTAAGCAGAGGTTTGATGTATTCCTGGTTGAAAAAGTAGGTCAAAGTCAGAAGCAAGCGTCGTCCCCTTCTTGGCCAGGCCTTTCGGTCAGAAAAGCGGGTCAGAGTTGGAAGCAAGTGTCGTCCCCTCCTTGGCCAGGCCTTCCGGTTAGAGACTAGATTGCTCTTCTAGCCTGTCGTTAGGTATCTGGGCTGGCCTAAGAGTCATGCATCGCTGTAATGTTGTCTGTTGGGCCGAGTTTTTGCTAGGAAGCGGGCCCATCGAGGACCCTGGGTTTATGAACCTGACACCATGGATGTTGGCTGGTGACTTCAATGAAATCTTTTTTGAGCATGAGAAAGGAGGGAGGCAAAGAAGCCAGAGGGGCATGGATAAGTTTCATCTGGTGCTAGATGAATGTGGTGTGGAGGATGTGGGATATGAAGGATTTAAGTTCACTTGGAGAAATAACAACCATTCTGAGGAAGGCTATATTCGTGAAAGGCTAGACAGGGTGGTGGCGAACCCAGAATGGCAGGATATGTACCCAAACTTTAAAGTTGTCAACGGGGACCCAAGGCACCACTGCCCGCTAGTGATCAATACTAGGGAAGTGGTCAGGCAGTAGGTGGATAGGGGGGTGATTTCTGATTTGAAGCTGCTTGGGTTGAGGAGGAGGCGTGTAGGACGATGGTCAAAGAAGCGTGGGATAAATCGATGATGGAAGCTGAGTTCCTATCTTGGAATCACTGGAGATGGTTGCAGGTGATCTATCGAGTTGGGGGTCCAATGTGTTGGGTGACTTGGATAGAAGGGTGAAGGAGATGAGGAAGGAGTTGGAGTCTTGTAGAAGAGGAAGCCTAAATCAGGATAGCATTGCTAGGGAAGGTGTTATGAGATATAGACTTGATAAGGCGGAAGAACAGAAGGATCTTTATTGGAAGCAACGTGCTCATGTTAAATGGATGGTGTATGGGGATCGAAACACGACATTATTTCATGTGTCATTTATGGAGAGGAGAAGGAACAATAGAATAGGAAACCTAAAAAAGGAGTCGGGGTTTGGGTGGAGAATGAAGTAGAGAAGAGGGCTTTTATTACTAACTAGTTTTCACAAATTTTTGGGTCATCCGACAGCCATGATACCCAATGGCTACTAGATTGTGTCAAACCAAAAGTTACTCAAGAAATGAATGCTCGGTTGACACAAGCTTTCACGAGGAAGGAGGTGTATGCTGCCCTGAAATCTATTGGGAGTTTGAAAGCCCCAGGACCTGATGGTATGCCGGCTCTATTTTATAAAGATTACTGGGACATTGTTGGTGATGAGGTGACTACTGAGGTGCTAAAAGTCCTGCAAGGAGGGACTATGCTGTAAAGGTGGAATAATACAACAGTGGTGTTGATACCTAAAGTGAGAAAGCCAAAGCACATAAAAGATCTAATCAGTCTGTGTAATGTCATATATAAACTTATTTCCAAAGTGGTGGCAAATAGACTGAAAGGCATCCTTCCAGATATAATCTCCCCAGCTCAGAGTGCGTTCGTCCTAGGGTGCTTGATGACAGACAACATCCTCATTGCATATGAAGCCACCCACTACATATAGAAGAGGAAGAAGGGGAAAGATGGTTACGCTGTGATAAAGCTCGATATGAGCAAAGCGTATGATAGGGTGGAATGGAGTCTTTTGGAGGAGATGATGATCAAACTAGGCTTTGCCCGAGGTTGGGTTGATTTGATTATGACCTATCTCATCAGTTAGATACAAAATCAGAGTTAATGGAGTATTAATAGATGAATTCGTTCCTAAAAGAGGCCTCTGGCAGGATGATCCCATATCGCCATATCTTTTTTATTATGCGCGGAAGGCTTTTCTTCGCTGCTGCATAAGGCTGAGATAGAGGGAAAGATACAAGGCGTCCGTGTCTACACAGGTGCCCCATCGATCTCACATCTACTCTATGCAGACGACTTGCTGATCTTGTGCAGAGCATCAAAGCAGGAAGCCACCTAGCTAAAAGAGTTGTTGCGGACTTTACGAAGAGTGTTTGGGACAAATTATTAACGCTGATAAATCTGCAGCGATGTTTAGTTTGAACAAAGATGATACACAAAGGAGAAGAGTAAGAGAGATTCTGAATATAAGGGATGAGACGACAAGTGAAAAGTATCTTAGGCTTGCGGTGTCAGTTGGAAGATCTAGAACTAATGTCTTTGCCTATTCGAAGGAGAGAGTGTGGCAGCGCATTTAGGGGTGGAAGGAAAAGCTCTTATCAAAAGCAGGAAAATAAATCATGATTAAAGCAGTCGCCCAAGCAATCCCTATTTTTGCTATGGGGTGTTTTGATATCATGAAGGAGATGTGTAACCAGATTAGTGCCTTGATTGCAAAATACTGGTGGAATAACCAAGACAAAGAAAACTCCATGCATTGGTTGAGCTAGGAACGACTGGTGATGGCGAAGAATGAGGGAGGGCTGGGTTTTAGAGACCTACATTCTTTCAACATGGCTGTAAACGTGATTAGAATACATTGTCATTCATATCTTGTACAGGTGTACATATAGCCGGGGTGACATGCAACCAACCACACAGGCAAGATTACAGGCACAATCAATCACACAATCAATCAAGGGCAGCCTACCATAAATACATCAGCCTACTATAATTACATTGTGCTAACACTCCCTCGTAGTCAGAACGGGAGCACAACAAACGTTCAAGCTAGATCGAAACTCTTGAAACACAGAGGTTGGGAGACCCTTGGTGAAGACATCGACATACTGAGATGTCGTTGGGACATGAAGAACCCAAACTTGGCCAAGGGCGGCTCACTCCCGAACAAAATGGAGATCAATCTCAACATGCTTCATGCGCTGATGCTGGACTGGGTTGGTGGATAGGTAGACAATACTAATCTTATCACAATAGACCAACGTGGCTCGACGAGGTGGGTGGCAAAGCTCCATGAGTAACTGACGTAGCCAAGAAGCTTCAGCGACACCATTTGCCACAGCGCGATACTCGGTCTCTGCACTCGACCGAGAGACCGTGTGTTGATGCTTGGAGGACCAGGACACCAGATTATCCCCAAGGAACACTACATAGCCAGAGGTCGATCGGTGAGTGTCGGGGTAGCCGGCCCAGTCAGCATTAGTATAGACAACAAGCTCAGCAGGTGACGAGGGGCGTAGAGTCAAGCCAAGTGACAAAGTGCCCTGAAAGTAGCATAAGATCCATTTGAGAACAGCAAGGTGTGGCTCTCGAGGATCATGCATATAGAGACAGATCTGCTGGATGACATAGGCAATGTCTGGACGAGTGAATGTCAGATACTAGAGAGCACTAGCTAAACTGTGGTAGTGTGTGGAGTCAACAACTGGAGGACCATATGTAGACAATTTGGAGTGCAGGTCGATAGGGGTGCTGCAAGGCTTGCAAGCACCCATCCCGGCGCGCTCCAAAATATCCAGAGTATACTACCATTGAGAGAGGAATAAACCATCGTCACAGTGTGCGACGGAAACACCAAGAAAATGATGAAGCTGGCCCATGTCCATCATAGCAAACTCACACTGTAAGGTGGCAATGATATGTTGAAGAAACCCAACTGAGGAGGCAGTGAGAACAATGTCATCAACATATAATAGCAGATAGGTGGTGTCGGAGCCCCGATGATATGTAAACAACGAAGTATCTGACTTGGCCTCAACAAACCCAAGGGACAGGAGGTGTGTGGCAAACCTGGTATGCCAAGCACGAGGAGCTTGCTTCAGACCATAAAGAGATTTGTTGAGTTGACAGACAAAATCCGAACGGGTCTAGTCAACAAAACTAGAAGGTTGGACACAGTAGACTCGTAGAACCCAGCGAGCCTTGTAGCGATCAGGAGAACCATCGGCGAGCAGCTTATGACGATAAATCCACTTGCTGGTTACCAGATTGAGGCCAGGGGGCCAAGGAACAAGACTCCAGGTGTTATTGGTGAGAAGTGCATCATACTCAGCTTGCATAGCAGCACGCCAATTGGGATCTGACAGAGCATCCCGAACAGAGCGCGGCAATGGCGACATGAGCACAGCGTGGAGGTTTAGACGATCCACAGGCTACGCAATGCCAGCCTTGCCATGCGTGCGCATGGAATGCGTATTGGTGACCGGGGTGATGGAGATTGGCCTGGTAGTAGCAGTGGGGCCAGTGCCGCTAGCAACAACCTACGCATGAGCGTCAAGGGCAGTAGAACCAGTAGCACTCGAAGGCGCCGTGGAGGACGAGGCGCCAGCGTGGCTGGCAACAGCCTGTGTGGGATGCACAGGGGCAGCAGCGCTGGTCGGCTGGGGCAGCACAGTAGAACTGGGCAGTAGTGGCCCAGGCGACTATGGCATAGGGGCATGCTCTAGAGTGGCTATAGGACCATGCACGTGCATAGGGCCATGCACCGATGGTGGTGAACCTGCAGGTGCAGCTACCGGGTCACGCAGGTGCGTAGGGCCATGCACAGCATGCAACACAACGGTAGCTGATGGTGGAAGACCTGCAAGCACAACACGGGCTCAAGGGAAGGGAGCAGTAAAATCATGTTCATCAACTAAAAAAATCCAGGGCGGAGGATGCCATGGGCATGGTGGACATGGCAGAGAAAGGAAAAAAGATTCATAAAAAACGACATATTGAGAGATGAGAATGCGATTGGATTGGAGTTCAAGACACCGATAGCCCTTGTGTTTCGAGGAATACCCAAGGAAAACACATAAAGAGGAACAGGGGGCGAGTTTGTGAGGTGCCGTGGATGACGTGTTGGGATAGCAGGCACAGCCAAAAACCCAAAGATGGGCGTAAGAGCGCTGAGTGGAATAAAGAGAGGTGTGAGGGGTTGAAAAAGCGAGGGTTTTAGTGGGGAGCCAGTTCATAAGATATGTCACAGTGTGAAGGGCCTCAACCTAGTAAACCGGAGGGAGGCTCTCCTGAAACAAAAGGGAACACAGAATGTTATTGATGGTGTGAATAGAACGTTTCGCTTTTCCATTTTGTTGGGATGTATATGGACACGACATGTGGAGTGCAATACCATGGGAGAGGAAGAACGGACGGGCCTGAGAATTGTTGAATTCTCGACCATTGTCGCACTGGACGCTCTTGATGGTGGTGCCGAACTGCGTGCGAATATGAGCAAAAAAATTAGAAAGAACAGAAAAAGTCTCGGATTTGAGGCGAAGAGGAAAGGTCCACATGTAGTGTGAGCAGTCATCAAGAATAACAAGGTAATACTTATAGCCTGGCACACTAACAATAGGAGATGTCCAGAGATCATAGTGTATTAAATCAAAATTATGAACAGCCCGAGAGCTGGAGGAACTGAAAGGAAGATGCACATGACGACCAAGTTGGCACACATGACATATGTGGTCTAGATCATCCTTATTACAAGAAATAACACTAGAACTGATAAGTTTGGACAGAGCTTCATGCCCAAGATGCCCGAGACGATGATGCCAAAGGGAAGTGGGAGCGGCGAGGAACGCGGTGGCGCTAGTGGAGGTGGGGTAGAACGGGTAGAGGTCACCAGAGCTATTGCACATGGCGATCACGTTCCTGGTGTGCAAGTCCTTCACAGAAAGGCCAAAGGGATCAAATTCGATGGAACAGTTATTATCGGTGGTAAAATGATGGATAGAAATCAGATTCTTAATAATATTGGGAGACACCAAAACATCGTTAAGAATAAGATTGCGACCTGGGAAAGAAAAAGTGTGTGATCCAGTGGCAGTGACAGGAAGTAGTGCACCATTTCCCACAACAATAGATGAAGGAGTAGATGAAAAAGGTGGGGAAATGGTAGAGAGTTTACCAGCGTCCGCGGTCATGTGGGAACTAGCCCCTGAATCGACGTACCACTCGAGTGATGGAGCCGGCGGGTGGAGCATCATGGTGTTGAAGGAGTGCGCCAGGGAGTCCTGATGCCATGAGCCCCCGTGGGTAGGATCCAGGGCGCCGCTGGAGTGACCTGGTGGGCCAGTGAGGGCGCCTAGAAGGCCGGCAGTGCTGTACTGGAGGTGCAGCTCCCCCGTAGTATGAGTTGGTGCTCCCGAAGGACGGGCCGTACTGAGGAGGCGGAGGGCCGTAGGTACCACCATATGCGCCACCGAAACCACCATACTGAGGAACGGCGGTGAACGCCAGAGGTGCCGGTGGAGGGCACCCAGATCGGTCGTAGGGCCACATCTATACGGTGCTGGCCCATAGGTGCACGAAGGATGGGTGTATGCCGCCGTGCACACCTGGGGGTGCACCAAGAGGGCGCGCAGGGGGGAACGTCCCCGGGCGTGGAGGCGCTGGTGCCCCGGGCACCATCAAGCGCGGAGTGGCAGCAATGAGAGCGGATGGCAGCGATGGTGGCTGGGCGTCGATTTCCATCTTCTCCAGCAGGAGGTGTGTCCGGGCCTCTGCAAACATCGGGAATGGGCGATGCATCTTGAGGATGGACATCATATGGCGGAACTTGCCACTCAAACCACGGAGGAGCATGAGCACCAGCTGCCGATCGCCGATGGGGTCACCGAACTCGGCAAGAGAGGTGGCCATTGACTCGAGACGGCGACAGTAGTCGATGATGCTCAGGGCGTCTTGGCGGAAGTTGCGGAACTACGTTTCGAGGAGGAGCGCACGAGACTCCCGCTGGCTGAGGAACTCGTCCTCGAGGTAGCACCAGGCACCGTGAGCGGGTCACTGCCGCATCATCGGGGACTGCTGTAGATCGTTGGAGACAGTGCCATAGATCCACGTCAAGATGACGCAATCTGCCTGCACCCATGCGGAGCGCGAGGGGAAGGCCTCGTCATCGAGAACGTGGCGAGTCAGGGTATATTTGCCAAGGACGGTGAGGAACATGCCGCGCCACTTGCTGTAGGTGTTCGTGGCGTGATCGAGGACGACGGGGATGAGGGCCTTGATGTTGACGACGATAGTGGCCTGTGCCCAAAGGGCCTCGTGGGCGCTCTCGTACGTGTCCAGCACGGCGGCGCGGAGATGGGCCTCCTCAGCACGGCGTGCTTCTTCAGCGCAGGCTTTGGCCTTAGTCGCGAGGCAACGTTCTTCGGCGGCCGCGGCGAGACAGCGATCTTCAGCTTCCTTGGTGTCGGCGGCGGCCGCAGCAGCGTTGGCGTCATTCGCCATCGGGAAACCAGCGGGGCAGGAGAGCAGACCAGCGGTGGCACCCGGTGACGAGGTCAACGACGGGGGCCGGCGATCTGGTGGAGGCGTAGGCGATGGGACCGGCGATGCGCCTAGCGACGGTGTCAGCGGCGGGGGCAGCGATCGGATCGGCGGCTGGCGAGGGTTGCGGAAGAGTAGCGGATCGTAATCGCGATTGATACCATGTAAACGTGATTAGAATACATTGTCATTCATATCTTGTACAGATGTACATATAGCCGGGGTGACATGCAGCCAACCACACAGGCAAGATTACAGGCACAATCAATCAAGGGCAGCCTACCATAAATACATCAGCCTACTATAATTACATTGTGCTAACAATGGCAATGCTTGCCAAACAAGGATGGAGGTTGATTCAAAACCCAGATTCTCTCTGTGCCAGAATTCTAAAAGCAAATTATTACCCAAACTCGGATTTCCTAAATGCTTATACATGGCATAGCATCATGCAGGGGTTGGAAGTGCTAAAAGGAGGAGTTATATGGCGAATTGGGAATGGCCAAAGGGTTGGGATATGGTCCGATCCCTGGCTACCCCGCGGAGTGACAAGGAAGCCTATTACACCAAGAGGCAGCACACTGTTGGAGTCTGTTCATGAGCTGATTGATCCCATTTCAGAACAATGGGATGAGCAACTGCTGGCACAATCGTTCTGGGATGAAGACGTCTCTCTAATCAAAGCGCTGCCAATCCATTTAGATATGCCAGACATAGTGGGGTGGCATTATGACAGCAAAGGCCGCTTCTCTGTGAAATCGGCATATAAGGTTCACCGAGCATCAGAGAACAGCAAGAAAAGAGTGGCTGGCCCTGGGGGGCAGGGTGTAGCAATGGTAATGATGATTTCTAGCGAAAGATTTGGAAGTCCTAAGGTCTGACATTTCTTGTGGAGGCTTAGTCATAACACGTTGGCGCTAAAAAGGAACTTGCAAAGGAGGGGGATGAAGATAGATGCTAAGTGCGGTATTTGTGAGAGACTCGATGAAGATGGGGGTCATCTTTTTCTCAAGTGCAAAGAAGTCAAACGTATCTGGTGTGAACTGAACTTGGAGATGGTGCGGTCTGATCTGTTGTTGGCTGAATCCGCTAGAGCTATGATGGAGAAAATCTTGAAGCTTGACTCGATGACGTAGCTGAAAGTAGTTTTGCTGTTGTGGTTATGGTGGACTGAAAGGAATAAATGGAGGGAGGAAGGAAGGAGAAGGACTGCTGTGGAGGTAGCGTATGTCACAGCTGCATTGGCTGACCGATTTCAGAAACAAGATGGGGTGTCTCTATTGCCGGAAATTCGTCAGGTTCAGAAGTGGACCAAACCACCACCTGGGGTTTTCAAGATAAATTCGGATGGAGCTTTTGATAGCAGTAGTAGCCATGGTGGCTGCGGATTCATCATCCGAGATGACCAGGGATCAATGGTGAAAGCTGGAGCAGGTGACAAGAAGTTTCTTATGAACCCTCTACATGCAGAACTGCTTGCTTGCCAGGCAGGTGTAAGAATGGCGACCTCCATGGGACTGTCCCGAGTTATCTTGGAGACTGATGCTACACTGGTCAAGGCGGCGGTGGAAGGTGACGAGTATCGGCTCTCAGCATGGGGTGGAATAATTATAGAACTCCGGCTCCTGCTTATGTCAGAGTTTAGCTCTTTCAGTATTTGTGTTTGTCCTAGACTTTGTAATTCTGTTGCTGACGCTCTTGCAGCGTATGGGAGTTGTGCCCTCAGTATGTGGGATGATGTACCTCTTTTCGTAGAGGGTCTAGTGGCCAGCGATTATGCTGCGGCCAATGAGTAATAAAGTTTGCTTTTAAAAAAAAGAATGGTGTTTCCCAGTACGATGATTTACTATAATATATAGGAAATTCTAAAAAAAATAGAATATATAGGACGGACCAACACCTTTGCTAATGATTATCTGTTTTGTCTTGCGACGTAGGACGTATTGGGAGCGGAGCAGTGGCACTCGTAGTACATACAGTAGAGTACGTCCCAAGTGCGGATGACGATGGTGTTAGCTAGCTGGGTTGTTGGGGGTGTCTCAAGGCCATGCACATGCGCGGCCTAGCTAGCTTATTACTATTGGTCATCGCCGGTCGCCTCGCCGTCCCCGCGTCCATGGACGGCGCCAGGGGTATTCCTGGGTATGCCATGAAATACCCAAGATTTTGATGAGAAAAAATAAATATTTATATACTAGTATACATGTACAACCTAATGTTTAATTGGACTAAAAACACATGAATCAACTAGCAGCACAATAGCCCACAAGAAAAAGCCCAAGCAGCCAGCGTAGCTCACTTTGACAGCCTCGCGGCTCGCGTGTTGCGTGCGTGCAGATGACTCCACCTCACGACTCCTGTTCCAAGCCCGTGGCGGCAGCGCATCTGCATCCGGAAGTTGCTGCGCCGCGACGGCAGCGGCCGATGGCCAGCAGTGCATGGCGGACTGAAGCGTCCAGACTGCTGTTGGCTGTCGCTGGTGGCCGGCCGTGGAGCGTTTGAAGGCTAACTCGAGATCCATTCTCTAGATTTCAGGCCTCTAGGCACCACCGCATCAGGTAAAGATTCAATTTTCACCTCTAACTTAGAACGAATAACAATCTTGATTGATAAAATTCGAGCAAAGAGCCATTGCACCAGGTAAAAATTCAATTTTCTCCTCTAGTTTAGAACGAATCACAATCTTGATTGATAAAATTTAGAGCGAAGAACTATGTATTTGATAAAATATTCTTGGTAATTCTTGTAAAAAGTTGATAATTCTTAAAGTAGCTCAGGGTCTCAGGCTGAGGAACTAGTTGATTGTTGCTATGGTATTAGTACACTGTACACTTTGATTATTGTTATGGACCTATGGTTCAATATATTGTATATTAGTATAGTAACTTTCTATATAGAATACCCTGTTGTAAAATTCTGGCTCCGCCACTATCCATGTCCTGCACGTACTCGATCGATCTGGAGTCACTCACCGGTGGGGTGCCACGGCCATGCCGAAGCAGCATGCATGCATATGAGAGTTGAGACGGCCTGATATAGACCACTTTGTGCACATAAAAGCACCCATGCATATCCAAATCGGCCAGCTTGTTGGTTCATGGAGGATCGATCATGGCCTGGGCGCCTGGCCTTACCGACCGACCGACCGTCCCTGCAAGCTTACGTTCATTTCTTGTGTGCTTTTCCTTGATGCCCTTTGGATATAGTCCGATTCGTATAAATCCACGTGTGTTGTGGTGAATTGGTGTGGAATTTGAACTAAATTCCACCTTAATCCAGGTGTGTCGACTCCATCGCCTGCTGGTTGTAATATGACGTTCAATGTTTTGCATTGGCATGGAGTCATGCAGAGCTCGATCACTGGCCTGGATGGCTAGCTATCAGGCCCTGTTGTTGAATGCTAGGTCCGGGACGGGGTGCCCTTCAATCACTCTCCTACGTACAGGTTGCATTTCCCCTCCATATTTTTTTAGTTGTATATATAAGATGTATTGCAATTCACCGCCTGCCGCACGTCTGACCGCCGATCCACCACGGAGAACCTGGTGCCGCCGTCGGAGCCATGCATGGTGCTCTTGAATGGGTTGGCGCGGTAAGTCCCGCACTGGTTAAGCCATGTTTGGATTTTAGTGGATTACAGGAGCTAGCTTCTAGAATCTACAAACACCACTCCAGATCTATTTTCTCCGGTCGGCTGGGAGCAACCCCCTCGGCTACGCATCCTCCCTCACGGTCACGGAACCATCCCCCGCGCGGCAACAAGACCGACCGGGAAGCTCTCTCCCGTCAGTGCCTCCCCGTCACGGAGCGATTTGCGTGCCTCGCGCGCTCCGAAACTAAGCTAGCGCGCGCTCCTGTTTGCCTTTCGCGCCTAGAAACGAGCTCGCGCGTGCTCGTGGCCCACCCAAAAGAGAGAAAGACCCGCGCGCCAAGGAGGGAGTCCAGCGATTTTTTTTGCCCGCGAGCCTTTCGGTCCAACCCTCGTCAACCCCATCTAAAAAACCTCAACCCCATTTAAAGAGTTCCAAACAGCAATAACTTTTGTCCAACTTTTATAATCTAGAGCACCCTAGATTCCATAATCTATGAAGCTGATCAAACCTAGCTTTTTCAGCTTCTAGACATCAAAAGAGGACCAACGCATTGTGGTAATTTTGCTCTATAAAGCAGCTTATCTCAGCTTTTACAAGCTATGGATCCAAACAACCTACCGATTCAACTTTTATAATCCACCTTGTAGCAATCTAGCTTTTAAAAGCCAGCTTTCATAGTTCATGATGTATCCAAACCATCTTGTGGGACTTGCAATAGGCGCAGGCTCTGCACTTGTAGGATCTCTGGTTAGCCTAGAGGGGGTGAATAGGGCTGTTAAAATAAAACTCAAGCAAACGTCAAATTTAACCCATGACATTGCCGCTCTGAGCCCGCTGCACTGCTGCTCTACGGCACTGTCGGACCAGAACAGCGGCACTGTTGCACCTGCAGAAAACTTCGTGACTCGGTTCAAAAACTATGAATGGAAACTTAGATCGGAGAAATAAATGAGTTTCTTGCAAGTATGTAGTTCACAGATCGACAGCAGAAAGTAGTAGCACAAGTGTATACAAGTAGATTGACCTCAAGCCCTAGAAATCACCTCAACAATAATATGAAATGCTAGTGAAGTAAATTAAACACAAGGTGACATAAGTATTTATTCCGTGGTTCAGCTCACCACCAAGCTGAAAGGTCCTAATGGCCAGAGGGGGGATGAATAGCCTATTGAAAATTTCTACAACAACACTTAGCAAATATGTTAGACAATCAAACGGCGAAGCGAGTGTTGCGCTAGCCTACTAAAAGAGCAAGCCACCTACCACAATTCTAGTGACTATGATCACTAAGCACACAATTTGCTAAGTCACTATACTAAGTTAGTGAGCTCTCAAAGGCTAACTAAAGAGCCTTACTAACCACTAGACTCTACGCAAGCTAGCTCTCAAAACTAATTACACTAAAGAGCATAGCTTACACACTAGGAATGTAATACAAGAGAGAATGGCGATGATTATACCGACGTGTCGAGGCATGAGCCAATCACAAGATGGAGTCAATCAATCAATCATAAGATAACCAATGAAATCCTCGGACAAGGTGACATAAGATTTTTTACCAAGGTTCACTTGCTTGCCGGCAAGCTAGTCCTCGTTGTTGCGATTCACTCACTTGGAGGTTCATGCGCTAATTGGCATCACACGCCAAACCCGCAATAGGGTGCCGCACAACCAACACAAAATGAGGATCACACAAGCCACGAGCAATCCACTAGAGTATCTTTTGGCTCTCCGCTGGGGAAAGGTCAAGAACCCCTCACAATCATCACGATCAGAGCCGGAGACAAGCACCTTCCTCCGCTCGCCGATCCTCGCTGCTCCAAGCCATCTAGGTGGCAGCAACCAGCAAGAGTAACAAGCGAATCCTGCAATGAAACACGAACATCAAGTGCCTCTAGATGCAATCACTCAAGCAATGCACTTGAATTCACTCCCAATCTCGCAAAGATGATGAATAATAGAGGCTCACACGAAATAGAGTCGTTGGTCCCCTGCACCTCACTGTCAACAGGGTGATCGGACACGCCGATCAAGATGACCGGACGTGTGGCACCCTAGCGTCCGATCGTGGATTACCATCCACATGTCCCTGTTTAAACCACAGCCGCCTGATCTCCAATGGTCTTCATCGCCCGTGCGATTACTGAAGTGACGACCGGATGCGCGGTCACAAGGACCGGACACGCCGATCGCGTCAGTTCAACAAAATCACGCTTGCCATCAACACATAACTGGACGCGCTAATCAACTCGGCCTCCCAGCATTAGGTCATTTCCAGAGAGCTCCCCGAGCGGCAAAACATCGACCGGACGCGTGAGGTGCATGCGATCGGACGCGCCACCGCATCAGGTCCTATCTACGCTCACCAAACCTGCTTACATCATCTCTCATCAGCACTGACTGGACGCATAAGCCTCGAGTCAGGTAACTTTTTCCCTTGGCATCCGATCAAGCACTAGAGAGAAGCCGAGCGTGCCACCAAGTTTTATAATTGACCAGGCACTGCACCTCCGAGTCCGGTCACCACGTGCCTGTGTCCGATCACTGTTTTCAGTGAAAATCACCTCCTTCGCTTCACCAACTTCTTCACCCTTGTTCAAATGTGCCAACCACCAAGTGTATCACTTGTGCACGTGTGTTAGCATATTTTCACAAACATTTTCAATGGTGTTAGCACTCACTAGAATCTAAATGCATATGCAATGAGTTAGAACATCTAGTGGCACTTTGATAACCGTATTTCGATACGAGTTTCACCCCTCTTAATAGTATGTCTATCAATCCTAAATGTGATCACACTTACTAAGTGTCTCGATCACCAAACCAAAAAGCTCCTATGGATATCACCTTTGCCTTGAGCTTTTTGTTTTTCTCTTTCTTCTTTTCCATGTCCAAGCACTTGATCATGACCATGCTCACACCATCATCATGATCTTCACCATTGCTCCACCACTTGGAATACTGCTACCTATCTCATAATCACTTTGATAAACTAGGTTAGCACTTAGGGTTTCATTAATTCACCAAAACCAAACTAGAGCTTTCACAAGGCTTGCTGAAGTCCACATTGAGGTTAGCCACTAAGGCTTAGGGCTTTGCAACCCATCCTCGATCTCAAGTCAAGAGAGTTAACTCTTGAGATGAGGGGTGAGTTTACTAGCTTCAAGAGATGGTTATAAATCTCCTAGGCTACCACACAAGTTGGCAAACTCTACGTGCGATGCTCTAGCCTGCTAGGAGCAAGCTCCAAGAGTAACAAACACAATCCACCGGCTAAAACATGAACCAAGTGCTCTTAGGCTTTGGGAATCAGTGGATCTGCTCTCTAATCGAGTTTTGGAGCCTTTTCTCTCAAGGATTGATGGGGAAATCACAAACAAATGCTTGGGAGCTCAAGGTCACCAATGGAGAAGAGAGAGAATGAGCAAAGAGCTGTTGGTGTCAGTCTGAATGACTAGAGGAAGAAGAAGAACCGTTGGAGGGGTGTGTGAGAGATATAAATACCCCAACGGTGAAAGCACTGGGTAGTGCCTCTCTTCATGTGCGGCTCTACCGCACCAGGCTAGACCGCAAAGGTGAAAGTGTTAAAAAACTGGCTGTCTTGGCTGAGCAAATGAGGATGTATGTGTATAAGATTGAGCACTTGGTTGCATACTTTAGCAAGTTTATTGTGTCCCCCTTTATAGTACAATATTCCTACACTCAAATTCAAAATATAAAAGAATTTAAACCTCCTTTGAGTTTGAAGCCGTCATCATTTGTAATTAGGGGCTCCTCCATTTCTTATAACATCCTCAATTCTAGATTCCCTGCTTATCATCTCGATAAATCTCATTAGTCCTCCAATTGCATGGTCAGTATCAGCAAAACCCACAAATAAGGCTTGATTGCACTTTCAATCTCCCCCTTTTTGGTGATTGATGACAACCTAATTAGAGCTTATAAAATATATGAAGTATAACTGAGATTTTTCGAGCCATGGTTGTAGAGCCTCCCCTAAATGTGTGGATATAGAATTGAATTCTCAAATTGACATAAGAGGCCATGATTCACCCTTTTAGTGGCTGTGATGGGGCTCCTACATCCATGTTCCTGTGGGGTGCTGCACACTGTGTCAAGTATATAATTGTGATGCAAATGACAATTCATGCATGAAAGTGTTTGCTACGATAGCTAGGTGATGCACCGCCGTTCCTTAGCCGCAGCACTACCGCCCTTACTGCAACAACACAGATCAGATCAAGCACCACTCAGCAATTTATATATATGTAAAAAGAGCATCCTAGCACAAATACAATACAAGCTACATCATACAATGATACATGTCCATATCCGATACATATAGAGTATATAGGTAGCAATATTACACAAACAGAGTTTTGAGCGGCTCTCAAACTCACTCCTAACAAACTAACTCTCATCGAATGTGACATGAAGCTCCAGCTGCAGCGACCACCATGGCGTCGAAAAGAAGTTGACCCCTCTAATTTTCTCCCCCTTTCGCATAAAGCACCAAAAAGAGAAGGAAAGAAGAGAAATAAACCAACTCACTCCTCATCATCATCATCTTGTTGGATGTTCTCCCAATTGATGCCATCACCTCCACGAGCAGCCCCACCACCATTGCCATCGTCGTTGTCGTTGGAGTTGATCCTCACTCATCCTTGGTGGTGAGTAGTGGAATGTGGAAGTGAAGCGGGCAGAACGTGTGGAACATCTGGCGGTGTGACGCTGAACGTTCACAATCGTCGTGTCACCCCACATGTCCAAGTCCTCGTCATCGTCCTACTGCTCCTGCTCCTCCTCCTCCTCATCTTCCTTAGTGTCGGTGTCAAAAAGACTAGGAAGGTCATCAAACCTCGACGGTGACTGAGCTGGAGGAAGGGGTGGTAGCCCTGCACGCTCTCTAGCCTCCCGGTTGGCCACTCGGTTCTCCAACCAGTCCTCATAAGTGGTCCTCACTGCATAGGTGCAAGTAGTAAAAATGGCCTTGATCCATTTTCCAAACTTCTTCATCTTCTTGCCCTTGCTAGACCTAGAGCAGGAAGATTTGGGCTCATCCTGAACTAAAGGTGAGCGTCTCACTACCTTGCTAGCTCCTGAGGATTGGGTCTTCTCAATCTTGTAGATGGTGTGAAGACCATCCTTGTCAAACCAGTGACCAGTGACTCTCTCAATCATAAACATGAGATAAGGGGCATAAGGCAGCCCCTTTCTCCCATCGTCCATTGCAATCCTCAGCTCACACCACATGAATCAAGGTATATTAAACCTATCACCTCCAAGAGCAAACCGAGCAAGCACATTTCTCACATATCGATTAAAATATGAAGCTGCTCCATCCTTGGGATTGATACTATGCCTGATCAAGTTGATTAGGATGTAGTAGTAGCTTTGCAAGCCACTAACTTTGCCATCTACGCCTCTCCTGTCGATCCATATGTAGGCAATGTCTCTGATCTCGGCCCTAGACTCATCATGAATGTAGGTGAAGCCCCACTCCTCACTGAAACCTAGAATCCTACTGAAGGTCACAAAGTCGACACGATAGTGTCGCCCCTCGATCATCCAATGTATCTCATCTACAACTAGGTCATAGTAGTAGGTGGCGTGGAACTAGGATAACACCTCCTCATTCCAATTGTATCTGAAGCTCATGAGATTAGAGAGCCCAAAGTGGTCACAAGCCTTGATCACTTTGTTGAATTCAGGCGCATTCTTTGCCTGCAGCTCCTCCCAATCAACATATTGCATCTTGATAATCTTGGACTTCTTGGAGTTGAAGATCATAGAGGCATATAAGTTGGAATGAAACTCATTCCAAAACCTATAGACGACCCCTAGATCTTTAGGCTGCTCATATGGGTTCTCATAACAAGCCTCTTCTACCATCTTTTGCTTTCCTGTATAATTGATCATGGGATGAGCACGAGAATCAATAGGGCGCCTCATGAGCACCTCCTCAAAGTACTCGATGATATAGCCTCCATCAAATTCCTCCATGTGAGGAGGAGTAGCTAGACAAGCACCACGAGGAATGGTGCGGCTAGCCCTCTCCAAATCCTCCTCCTCCTGGATCAACTGCTCTCTACTCCCCCTATCTCTGATATCCCCTCTCGCTGCTACACTACTGTTGCTAGCTGCTATTCGTCCACGACCATGGTGAGGTGCTTGCTTATCATGGGGTTCATCCATGTTCCTCTTTCCCTTCTATCATCGTCTCCTCCGGAGGCCATCTATGCAAAGGCATAAAACTAGATAAGAACTGTACACATGGAGAGTAGACAAACATCTGTGAAGTAGTCTAAATAAGTAAGAGGATTTAAATCATGAACTTGGAGAGTTCCCTAGATAGTACTACTCTAGGAGGTGCGGCACTACCGCATCCAAGAGCGACACTGCCACACTGGATGTTTCTTTGAGTTCATGGTCTACTTCTTCTTTCTTACTTAGACTGCTCCTCAAGTGACCTTCTAAACAACTATACAATCTCAGAAAGTACCAAACTATCTATGACAACGATTCATTGAAGTTTGATTAAAAGGTTGCCTAGTAGACATGAATTTTGACTTTGGGAAATGATTCAAATAGAAGAGGTGAGTCAACATTCGAACCAGACCAACAAAAACTACAAGATTTGGCACTGAGGTGTGGCACTACCATGCTAAGGGCGCAGCACTGTTGCTGCTATTATTTGGGCTCCAAGGTTGAATCATGATTTCTACATCAATCAACCCCTAAAATGCCATCCAAACTACTAGCCTCCTTCCAATCAATCATCCAAGACAACTAGAATCATTACATTGCATAGATCGGGAAGGATTAGGGTTTCACCTTGGTTACTCGTGGATTGGAGAGGTGAGAGAAGAAACTGCTTAGCCCAAAAGCTTTAGCGGCCACCGGCAACGAGGAAAGAGGCCGACGACCGGTGCGACACTGCTGGAGAGCAGCAACATGGCTAGGCGACAGCGTGGCGACACAAGGAAGAAGGAGCACGTGCGCGTTAGCTTCTGGGTGAGGGAAAGATAGAGAGAGAGTAACCATGGGCCAGATTGAGAAAAGAGAGGAAAGTGGGCCCCATGATTACTGTTGTTGTGGGCTGAATTCCACTTGGAATTCAAAATGCAACACTACCACATGCCACACGCAGCACAGCCACAGAGCAGCACTACCGTAGGGCAAGCGCAGCACAGCCACACTCCCCAAAACAGCGAGAGTTAGCCACTAACCAAATAGCTCTACATATATAGGATATGGACACATATCATAAACATATTATGACTAGCAATAGATAATCAATACAAGCAATGATCATAATATATGTGTTGCTTTTGATAAATCATTTTGAAGCACAAAACTTAAACCTTTGCAAAAGCTTTTACCTAGTCATACTAGTTGATCAAGCAAAGGTGTGCTAAATTCAAACAACGTGATGAGAATCAAGTATATTTAGCTCACTATGCAAAGCACAAAACCTTGACTCATCGAGAGGCTTAGTGAAGATATTGGCTAGTTATTTTTGGTACTCACATGGCGAATTTCAATATCTCTTTTGGTTTCATGGTCCCAAGAAATGATGTCGGATGTCTATGTGCTTAGTTCTTGAGTGTCTTGTGGGATTGTTTGCAAGCTTTATGGTGCTTTAATTGTCACACAATAATGGGATTTTGGTAAAGCGACATACAAAATCTTGAAGGGTTTGCCTCTTCCAAAGTAGTTGAGCACAACATGCACCGGCTGCAATATACTTGGTCTCGGCGGTAGAAAGGGATACACAATTTTGTTTCTTAGAACTCCAAGACACTAGGGACCGTCTAAGGAATTGACATGTCCCCGAAGTGCTTTTTCGATCTACTTTGTAACCGGCGTAATCAAAATCCAAATACCCAAGTAGACCGAACTTAGAGCCCTTAGGATACCACAAACCAAGGTTAGGAGTGTGTACTAAATATCTCAAGATTCTCTTAACGGCCACCAAGTGGCACTTTTTTGGATTAGCTTGAAATCTAGCACACATGCACACACTAAGCATAATATCGGGCCTAGATGTGCACAAATAAAGTAGAGAGCCGACCATGGAACAATATACATTGATGTCCATGGCTTTTCCTTCTTCATTGAGATTAAGATGTCCATTGGTTGGCATAGGAGTTTTGATAGGCTTGGCATTCACCATGTCAAACTTCTTGAGCATATCATGGGTGTACTTCATTTGGCTAATGAAAGTTCCATCCTTCACTTGGTCATAATCTCTTGGTCATAATCCTACTAAATTCCTCACAAAAAGAGTGATTAGTACTACCAAATATTATGTCATCGACATATATTTGGCACAAAAATATATCTTTGCCAACTTTGTGAGTGAAAAGGGTAGGATCGGCTTTGCTTATTTCAATGGCTTGTTTAAGCAAGAATTCCTTAAGGCATTCATACCATGCTCTTGGTGCTTGCTTAAGCTCATAGAGAGCCTTTTGGAGTTTATAGACATGGTTGGAGAACTTGGGATCTTCAAAGCCCGGTGGTTGCTCAACATAGACAAGTTCTTGAATGGGGTCGTTGAGGAATGTACTCTTCACATCCATTTGATATAGCTTGAAGTTGTGATGAGCGGCATATGCTAGAAGAATTTGGACTGCTTCAAGCCTTGACACTGGTGCATATGTTTCTTCAAAGTCCAAGCCCTCTACTTGAGTGAAGCCCTGAGCAACCAATCTTGCCTTGTTCCTTGTCACCACACCATTCTCATCTTACTTGTTTCAAAAGACCCATTTGGTGCCAATGATAGTGGTATTGGGTCTTTCCACCATGGTCCGCACTTGATTTCTTTCAAAGTTGTTGAGCTCTTCTTGCATGGCCATGATCCAAACTGGATCTCCAAGTGCTTGTTCTACCATAAGCGGCTCCAAAGATGAAACAAATGAGTAAAATTGACAAAAGTTTGCTAAATATGAATGAGTTGTTACCCCCTTTCAAAGACTCCCAAGGATATTGTCAATGGGATGATCCCGTTGTATCATTTGCCTTAGCCTTGGGTGATCAATGGCCTCTTGTTCCTCTTCTAGATCTTCATCTTCTTCTTGCTCGAAGATTGGTTGTAGGTTCTATCCAAGAGCTAGAGTTGAATCAGCTGCTGCTAACTGGGTAGGCGTGGCACTATTGGTGGTGCTTAACTCACATTTCTAACTGCCAACTATAGGCCAGTATCGCTTGGCAGACCAGGTGTACACCGGTGCCCAAAGTAAGCAAGCAGAAAGTAGAGTTTATCTTTCCTTGGATCCAAAAACCATAGGAATCCATCTCTACCCTACTAACTCTACCCTTGTGTTGTCCTTGGATGAACTAGATAGAAGATTTATCTCCGTTCCCTATGGAAATACAATACCCTGAATACTTTCGGGTGAAATGCTACAATGGTAATTCCATGCGCTTGTAGATTATTTATGTATGAGTTAAGAAATACCAACAAGCATTTCTGGCGCCGTTGCTGGGGAACGGTTGCCGTATTTTCTTCGAACCTAGTTCGTCCTCATATCTATATCTTTTCTTTTTTTATAAAAAATAACAAAAATATTTTCACCATGAAAACCACTCTTGTCCAATGCCGGTCGGCTTCAAAGGGCGAGTTCCATGAGCCACCACTTTCTCAAAAACTAAAGTTTTCATCTGGATGTGAACTCTACCCTGGCTTAATAGCCATGGTTCGGGCACAACCCTTCTCAGGGCACTATAACAAAAACCCCTGCCATCACCTGCATGAGTTTGAGGAGATGTATTCATGCCTAAGCATCTCGGGCATGACACATGAAACTCTAAAGTGGAAATTGTTTCCCTTCTCTCTCACAGGGAAGGAGAAGCAATGGTACACACATGCCGTAGAAAATACGAATGGGGACTGGGATGAACTTAAAGACAAGTTTCACCTTACATTCTTCCCTATGTCCCGTATTGACTCTCAACCAAGGGTAATCCTCGACTTTGAGTAGCGTAAGAAAGAGTCTATTGGTGCAGCCTGGGCTAGGTTTTTAGCGTTAATACACACCGGCCCAGACTTGTCTTTACCTGATAGCATATTGTTGCGACTCTTTTGTTTGGGTATTGACATACATACTGATCTATGCCTAGACATGACTGCAAGAGGTCATTTTACACACAAACCCATGACGGAACAAGTGAAATTCCTTGAAAACTTCCCAGAAAGCTACACTCCCCCCGTCATAAGAAATAGAACCCTCTAGGCGAAAGTAATGTCGAGTGTTGAGGAGTCCTCATCGGTCGAATCTGAACCTATACCATCCTTAGATTCAACTCATGAGCCCTCACCCGAACAACGAACACTGAAGAAAGATTAATTCATCCTTTAGAGTTTCCTATTGAATTTGGGGATTATGACAATACCTTGAAACACATTTGGTACAATCCTCACAAAGAAGCTTCTCCCAAGGTAGAACCATCAAAGAAATGGTTGGAAGTGAAATGTTCTTCCAAAGCAATTCTGATTCTTTTACCTTCCACGACCATGCCTTGTTCATTAAGGGGAACAAACTTAGAAGCCCTACACAACCCCATAGTCGGGGCTAGTATCATGTTAGAATTTCTTGTGAAAAATCTTTTGGGCAACATGCCGCTAGTCTCGACCAAAAACTTTTCAAAAGTCCATCATGACTCATCTTTGAGTGTAGTGGGATTGTCAGGGCCGTGCTAATTGAAATTAATGAAACCGAGGTTCATTTATATTTCTATGCCATCCTTGATTTTGATCTTCTTATAGGCTGCCCTTTCGAAGTACTTTCTCAAGAAAAAACTTCCCATGGGAGCCTTAGTGAAGAGTTTGGGAAAACAGCTTTCGCCACTCACTTAGATATCCCAATAGCGGAGCATCATCCCAACAATAACCTGTTCGAGGTGGTGAAATTCATATCTCCGTTCATTTCACCTAAGCTTGCTTATGAAACTAAACATCCATCATCACCCTTGCTCGAACCCAAACCCTGTTCCTCTAACCATCCAAACGTTGTTCTCAATGATGGTAAAAATTCAACGTTAATCCTACACGATAAATCCCTCAGGAACAAAAACTCTTATGCCATGGACATGTTGCTTAGTACCCCACGCTCCTATGAGGAACATAGCCACCTATCACTCCTTGTTTACAAACTCTTTAGGAGAATGGTTGTGGATGCCTTCGTTTATCACATATATTACAAATCTCGTAGTAGCACTATAGTACTAACCTTGCAGCTTGAACGATAATGCTAAATGCCTAGTGGTGAAGTTGGGAGCTAAACCACCATTGTTAGCTGCAAGATGTTGTTCCCAAGGTCAAGCTTATGGCCATAAACAAAGCACTATTGGGAGATACCCTGGATTATCTTAAAAAAGGGGAATTATCATAAAACAACAACTTTCTTATTAACAAAAAAATCAAGAACATGTTATCAAGTTAGTATGTACCTTTGGGTATTCTTGTGTGTAAACCCTTTCAAGTTAAGATCAAGAAGAACAGGGGCATACGATGCTTGAAACCACGGGGGCTGCATCAACTACATATCTTGATGATCTTTGTTGATGGAACACGCTCAAAGAGGAGGCCTTGACTATACACACTTGACTTTTACACAAAAGTCCAAGTGCGGGGGAGGATGGTGAGAGTCCCAAGTTTCATACACACCAAAAACCATCCTGCCCCAAAAAAAGATGTTAGATCCACCTTGCTAAAATAGGAACTAAAAATTATTATGAAAGAAAAAGAAAAGAAAAAAGAATGAGAGACAAAAAAAAGAAGAGAGAGAAGGAACCACAAGATGGGTTCTCCTCTTCTGAACCTTGTGAAATCACCAAGGCTCATGGTCTATAAACACTATTTATGTGTATGACCTAGCTTGGTATTTGCCTAAGTTGGACAATATGTGATCATGCAACCATTGCAGCAATTTCAAGCTTCATCCACATATGCTGCTGATAAGAACACTCAGGTATGCAATGGTAAATAAATGTTCACCAAACTCTTCCACTCATATTTATCTCCATAAGAAAATAGCCAGCTCATAAAAACCATACCTTCCTTGTTTATGTTGTATACTCTAGTTTTGGTGTACATACATAGTACATCCATAGGCTTTTTAAATTAAGCGTGGTGCTTAGGTTAAAGTAGCCTTCTTTAATCAAAATTTGGTATGGTGTTGAAAATTCATTAATGAACTTTGAGTATTACTTTCATAAACAAGAGAAGTAATCTACTATGGAGATAAATCAAGGCTATGTTTACTGTTGCAAACTTTACCTTAACCTTGTTTATGCTAAATGATAAAAAGTTAGGTGAACACATAAAATTAATAATAATAATAATAATAATAAGAGGTAATAATAAATAAAAAAGGGTAATAATGATTATAATAAAATTAAGGCTCCCCAGTGTTTTCAACGGGTAGAGCCCTTGTTTGTTTCCACTTTTGTTTCTCTTTAGCAAATAAAATAGGTACAAGAATAAGTGTGGGGGAAATCTCTCAAGCATGAAGAACACACATTAGAGATCTCCCACCAATATGTTGCACAAACATCGAATGCTCCAACATGCAAGAAGGACAAACAGATAGTCCCAGAGAGGGTTGGCTGAACTTTTGGTTTAGCAAAACCACCTTTGACTTAGCGCCTTCCTCTTCAATGATGGTTTGTGCAACGCAACCCTCTACTCCCTACAATTTTGAGTTTGAACAAACATGAATCTTGATCACTAAAAATTAAACTCAATTTGTCCTTGCTATCTCCTCCTGATGAACAATGCCCCTATGTAATTTTGCAAACCACACTTCGTTTAAAATTTTGGAGAAGTGACATGTTCATAACACTTTTAAGATAGAAGCTTGTATAAAGTTTGTTCCATATACATACACTTATGCTTGTGGGAAAATATTCCAATAGGACAATCATGTTAACTAAGCTGTTGTGAGGTGTGATATAGTTCTGACTTAGAAATCCTACCATTTCCATTTATAGTACTTGGAGAATTTGTTTTGATAAAAATGTTACAAAACCATAGTATCACATATTTCTCATTTGGTGAGCAATTCCTACCAAAGCCAAATATAACATCTAGCAAGTTTCAAGCCTTCCACATAAGCTGCTTGTTATTATGTTGACTTTGGTCAAGTCTTGTTGACCCTTGTTGAGAAATTTATCATGCTCCCAAGATCAAGATCACGTACACCCACATATACATGATGCTCCTACACTAGGAGTACGCAAAAACATGCTTTCATCCACCAAAAACTCTGCTCCTACACTGGGAGTAGACAAAAAAATGCTTGTTAGGCAAATACTCCATGTTCTAACGATCTCTCTCTAAATATGTGGTTTAGAAGAAGAGACATGGGCTATGCAAAAAGTGAAAAAAAATGGACACATGAAGGTCCAAGTACAAAAGAAAAAAATATGATGAGCACATGAAGGCTCATGTATTGAAAGAAGGAAGAAAGATAGCCATGTTTCAAAATAATAAGTTATAGAGAGATCATATCTACAAAAGGAGTATAGTTTTAGTTCACATTTTCCCACACACATGCACATCTTGATCTAAGAGTATGTCACTTCTCTCCATGGATCATTGATTTGACTTTACAACATATGCAATACAAGTATGCTATTTTGTCTATCCCTAACTAAAGCTCCACATAAACCATTTAGAAGTAGGAGAAAACAAAAGAAGGCAAAACATTGCTATGCCTTGGTGAGGAAGTATACACCATTGAGTGATTTGAGAGTGCCATTTGAGGAGTATAAAGTGAACTATGCTTTTCTTAAGAAAAACTTTCAAAACTCCAAGTTGCTAAGATGTGAAATTGGGAAGATAACTTTATTTCGAGAACTGTTCCGCTTTTAACACCCAAGGAAACATGTTTGCTAACACGACAAATCCCATTTGTGTAAGGAATGTGTTGGAATAACTTTTATGTAAGCCATATATCTTAGGATGTTATGCTCATAATTACATTTATCTCTAAACTTTGCTCGAGGATGAGCAAAGGGGTAAGTGTGGGGGAGCTTGTTGGCGGTGCTTAACTCACATTTCTAACCACCAACTATCATATAAAAACTACTGAAATAAACACCAAGCTTAGACATAGGGCTTTAGAACTAACAATTTCCACAAGTTTTGGTGATTATTCATTTGCAAGAGGACATGTTAGGATTGTACAAAAATGAGCCTAAAGTATACAAGAAATACAACATTATAAACGTCCGACACAAGCCCAAGGGGGGAAGGCCCACTTACCAGCAGAATCAGGGCCTAAAAGAGAGGAGAACATGGACAAACCCAAATCAAATCACTTCTTCTCAACGAAAGCACTACATAGGCCCACTCTAGAAGCCTAAAGGAGGTCACCCACCGAAGATAGGCCAATTTGGCCTCAGTTGGGGAGCAGCTGACCCTAGGGGGTGGCCGACCGCCCACTAGCTCCGTTCGGCCCAAACTTTGGTCGGTGATCTCCCATCGCCTCTCCAACGTCAGTGGAGTAGGTATTCGCGGAGGAATTGGTATGGAGAATGGCGGTTTGCCCATGATAGGAAGGAACCAAGGGAATATGCCATGGGACATTCCCTCTCCTCCACCTATAAAAGGGAGGCCACCCCCTCCTCATTACAACAACACCACAAGGAAGAAGAGCACACATCACCTAAGTTAGAGCAACACTCCAAAGGGCTTAGGCCCTAGTAGCTAGCTAGAGTTGTAAGGGAGAGATGTGAGGGAGAGCTCGAGGAAGTGTTTGACTTGTCAGTGTCTCCCCAACTTGTACCTCGACGAGCATCTTACTTCAATGGGTTCTCCCGCTAAGTGAGTGTTTGTGGTTCTTTTGGTTATAAAGTCTTTGATTAGTTAAGCTTTACTCTTACTTGTTTGTGGGTTTGTCATTCATCCCCATGGCGGATGCTCTAGTTTGAGGACTCCTGATAAAGACGGAAGTTCCTGGCCATCGCTAGAGTAGTAACCAATAGCGTAGACATGGTGTTTGAGCTAGAAGTTACCTTTGTTTGCCTCATTCCCCACGGTTGAGGGGTAGATGGTAGGTGGTGACAGCCCTATCCGTCCTTTGTATTCCCCCATGTCCGGGTTCTTAGAGGCTATAGGCCAGTATCGTTTGGCAGACCAGGTGTACACCGGTGCCCAAAGTAAGCAAGCAGAAAGTAGAGTTTATCTTTCCTTGGATCCAAAAACCATAGGAATCCATCTCTACCCTACTAACTCTACCCTTGTGTTGTCCTTGGACAAACTAGATAGAAGATTTATCTCTGTTCCCTATGGAAATACGATACCCTGAATACTTTCGGGTGAAATGCAACAATGGTAATTCCCTACGCTTGTGGATTATTTCTATATATGTTAAGAAATACCAACAAACATTTCTTAGAGAGTTTGTTGTTACTTGTTAATGCAAACAGATAAATCCACAAGCGCACAGATACCGCTGTAGCTTTCACCCGGATTATTCCTAGTTATCGATTTCCATGGGGAACGTGAAGTGTACTAGAAAGGATAAAGGTCGTCTAAGGAAGAAGTGTTTTTGTGGGTATAGTGGGGTTTTCTAAGATTTTTCCAAGATAACTACATAACCAAGGTTCAAGCTTAATTACTAAACTCACTTACTTCGGAGCAACAATACCTTTCCAATCCTCAAAAAGACTAGGAAGGGTTGATCAGGGTCAGGCTACCAAAAAGCTCTTAGAAAACATCAATCTGAACATGGTGGATTACATAGGCCTGGTCAAAGCTATCACCTCTGGGTCTACCACAACTATCCATGGGATTGGGCGCAAACTCAGGTAAATACTAGCCTAGACACCACATCTACACTAACGATTACTACTCTAGCCCAAATTTTTAGACTAGAGCATTTGGTCAAGCGGAGTTCCCACAAGTAAGCAAAGCAACAACTAAACTTAGTTAAGTAGTATGCTTGAAAATACCAAAAGAAAACTTGGATTTTACTCAAGATGAGTCGGCTTTGTAGAGGTACAAAGTTGAGGAGGACCCGACAAACCCGGCTCCTCCTTCGCTCTATTTCTCTCCTCTCTACAACTAGGTGTGAAGCACCTAGTGGGACACTACTACAAAATGTTTGAAGATGAAGCTCAAGGTAGGTGTGTGTTGTAGAGGGGGTTCCCCTCTATTTATACAAGGAGCAAGGGTGGTGCTATGGCAATTAATGGCATGAAGTCCCTATCTCCACTGCCTCTGCATGCTCCCATGCCACCGCCTATCAAAGGGGTGGCCGAGAGATGCTGGTGGGGGGTTGAGCAACCCTAGGGGTCAACTGCCCCCTAACCAAGCCCCCTCGCCACTGCCTTTGCGTGGTGGGCTATCGGCTAGACATGGTTCGCTCCTCGGTGGGTTTTTTCGTCCGAATGAGTTGAGTTGATGGGCGTCTTTATTGTTCCATTGCGCAAATCAGCGTCGGAAAGTGCCTTTCCGTGAAATTTTCCATGCATTTGTGTTTATGTCCTACAAAATGAGAGCACCAAAACTTGTGAAACTTGTTAGATAAAATAATATTTTGTTATGATATAGCCTAAAATGTTTGTCATTTTAATGCACTTTGGCAGGCAAAGTATTTGAGTTAAGGACCACCAACAAGTTCCCCCACACTTAGATCTTTACTCATCTTGAGCAAAGGTTAGGACAAAGTAAGCATAAACATGGCAGTTCAAGATATGAGACTATCATGACAATTATTCCAAAAATATATCCTGTACTTGTGGGATATGTGGAGTGTCTATCATATCTCCTTGAGTGGTTGAGAAATGGAATAGCTCCAAAATAAAGTTATCTCTTCCCATTTTCACATCTTAGTCACTTGGGGTAAGCATATGAATAGGTGGGAAAGAATCAAACCAAGTTGTGTGTAGGCTCCTCCATCAGTCCATGATGTGGTTCAGTGCTTTTTGTTTTTCAATGAGGGTGTTGCACACCCCCACACTTCTTTGGAGCTATATCTAACTTTTTATTCAAAGACAAAAAGTGGTGAAAATAAAGGGGACTCTTCTGATGAGGAACACCAGAGAGTCAAAATTTTATTAACCTAAAATCTAAAAGCTACAAGATTGAATTTTCTTAGATTGAATCTTTAAAGTGTAGAAATTCAATCACGTCAATTTCTTCGAAGTTTTTTGGTTCAAGGAAAATTTTCAAATGTTGGCCATTTACCTTAAATACATTACCTTCATCATCTTGGAGCGTGACGGCACTGTGTGATGAGGTCTCGGTTACCTTGAATGGCCCTTCCCATTTGATCCAAAGTTTTCCATGACCAAAGAGCTTTACCCTTGAATTGAACTTCAGAACTTTATCTCCATGTGTGAACTCTTTGATTTTGATTCTCTTGTTATGCCATTTTTTTTGTTCTTTCTTTGTAAATCTTAGAGTTGTGGTCAACTTTTTCTCTCCATTCCTCTAGCTCAGATAGTTGCATTTATCTATTCTTGCTGGCTAGGTGGAGATCCATATTCCATTTCTTAATTGCCCAATGGGCCCTAAACTCCAACTCCATAGGCAGATGGCATGTTTTTCCATATACAAGCTGATATAGTGACATTCCTATGGGTGTCTTGTATGTTGTTCAGTATGCCCATAGTGCATCATGCAGCTTGTACTTCCATTTCTTTCCCATCTCATCCACGGTCTTTTTGTAGAATGTTCTTGATCTGTTTATTTGATGTTTTAGCTTGACCACTTGTTTTGGGGATGGTATAGAGTTGCAACGTTGTGCTTGACTCCATACTCTGCTAGGAACTACCGAAAGGTCTTGTCAATGAAGTGTGACCCTCTATCATTTATGACCATTCGGGGTGTTCCAAACCGTGGGAATATCACTTCATGGAACATCTTTTTGGAGTGCTTGGAGTCGGCGGTTGAAAGGTCCTAAATGGCTAGGGGGTTGAATAGCCTATTAACATTTTTTACAAACACACTAGAGCAAGTGGTTAATAACCTAAATGGTGAAATGCAATTTTGTTCTAACTCTACAAGGGTTGCTGGCCACATATCCAACAATTCTAGTTGATTTGATCACTAGGCACAAACAATGGCTATGTCACTACTCACTAAGAGCTCCACTTGGTGATACTAAACTAGCAAGCAAGACAAACTCTCAAAACTAATTACACTAAAGAGCTTGACAACTAGTTTGCAAGGAATGTAAAAGAGTGAGTATGGTGATTATACCGCCGCATCGAGGAATGAACCAATCACAAGACGAAGACAATCCAATCAGCGAGAGAAATCCAATCACACAAGAGACACAAGATTTTTCTCCCAAGGTTCATGTGCTTGCCAGCACGCTAGTCCCCATGGTGTTGACCAATACTTGGTGGTTCAGCGGCTAAAAGGTGTTGCACGAACCTCGTCCACACAATTAGACACCGCAAGAAACTACCCATAAGTGAGGTAGCTCAATGATACAAGCAATTTACTAGAGTTGCCTTTGGTGCTCCACCGAGGAAGGCACAAGACCCCTCACAAGCAACCGATCGAGGCCGGAGACAATCACCAACTCCGCTCAATGATCCACCAATCACTAGGCCATCTAGGTATCAGCAAACACCAAGAGTAACAAGCTCATGACTAGTCCAAATCACCCAACTAGTGCCACAAAATGATGCAACTCAATGCAATGCACTAGAGGCTCTCCAATCTCACTCAAGATGATGAAATCAAGTGAACAAGTGAGTGAAGTATGTTGCTCAGCTTCCAAAGGGTGTGCACAAGTGTATGAGGTGTCAAGAAAGTGGCCAAGGCTGGCCACTAGCTCTATTTATAAGCCCACAAGCAAATAGAGTCATTACCCCTTGGAGCTGCTTTCTGCGAGGGCACCGGACAGGGCGGTGCGGTCACCGGACAAGGGGTGATGGTGCCCCCAATGGTTGAATTCCAATGGTCGACCAACAGCTAGTTGGTCACCTGATAGGGTGAAGGTGGCACCGCCATGGGGGTGGCGGTGACCACCTAGCCGAGTCTCCCATTTTTCCCTGCTCTCTAGATAAATGGAGCGGTGCCCTCCTCGGTTATAAAACCAACTCGCTGCCCTTGAGAGAAACAAGGCGGTGGCACTGGACAGGCAGTGATGGTGCACCGCCATGTCCATGGCGGTGAACACCGCTGTATCTGATGACCACCCCACTTTGTCCCTTCTCTGTCAGATCTAGGTGTGGCAATGCCACTCAGGCACCAAACCCCTTCCCCAAGTTGCAAATTCTTTCATGTTTAGTTCCATGACAACTTTCTGCAACTTTCCGCAAGCGATGCTAACTCTCAAAGTGTTTTCTCAAAACATGTTAGAGCCATGTTAGCATTTCTCAAATCATTTTTGATAAATATTTTTCGCTTGCTCTCCAATGTGCACTAGGCCTAAATACAATGCATGAAGTCCAACACCTTGTGGCACTAGATGACTGAATTGTCTAGTTAAGAACCCCTCTTAATAGTACGACCATCTACCCTAAACGTGATCACACTCTCTATAGTGTCTTGATCACTGAAACAAAATCCCTAATTATACCTTTGCCTTCATCTCCATAGGGTTTTGTTTTTCTCTTTCTTCTTTTCTAAGTTGAGCACTTGATCATCATCACATGTGGTCATCTCATCATTTCATGTGATCAACATCACCATTTGAGTGCCACCATACTTCACAACTTGGATTGCACCAACCTAGCTCATATCACAACTCATGACAAAGGTTAGTGCATAGGTTTCATCAATTATCCAAAACCAAACTAGGGCTTTCAATGGTCTGACATGGCAATTCTTCTACCCACTTGGACACGTAGTCCACTGCCACCAAAATGTATTCTACATCTTCAGACTTTGGGAATGGTCCCATGAAGTCAATCCCCTAGACGTCAAACAACTCTACTTAGAGGTTGTTCATGAGTGGCATTGCATCCCAAGCATTGATGTTTCTATGCTTCTAGCATCTAACACATCTTCTAACAAACTCTTTTGTATCTTGATATATCTTTGGCCAGAAGAATCCACTTTGTCAGATCTTGGTGTGCGTTCAGAATGCTCCATAGTGTCCTCCATAGGGTGATGCATGACATCTCCCTATGATCTTTGTGGCTTCAATCATTGGGACACATCTCCATAGCAATCTATCGGTGTAGACTCGGTAGAGGTATGGGTCATCCCACAAGTGGGAACAACTTTGATGTTTTAGTTTCCTCCTATCCTCCTCTGGTGCAATATATCCTGCAACAATATAGTTCACAATATTTGCATACCATGGGTCCTAGTTCGTTACTTTGAGGAGCGTGTCATCCCTTAGATAGTCATTAATGGGTAACTCATGTGTATTCCTATGTTTAAGCCTAGATAAGTGGTCAGCTACTAAGTTTTCTACTCCATTCTTATCTCTTATTTCTATGTCAAACTCTTGGAGCAGAAGAATCCATTGAATTAGCCGAAACTTAGCATTTTTCTTAGTGAGGAGGTATTTAAGAGCAGCATGATCTGTATAAACAATTACCTTTGCCCCCACTAAGTAAGATCTAAACTTGTCTATTGCAAAGACAATAGCCAACAACTCCTTCTCAGTTGTGGCATAATTCAGTTGTGCCCCAAATAATGTTTTGCTAGCATAGGATATAGCATAGTGCTTTTTATTCTTTGTTTGGCCGAAAATGCCCCCCACAGCGAAGTCGCTAGCACCACACATGATTTTAAAGGGGAACTTCCAATCTAGTGGTTGGATGATTGGAGCTGAAATGAGTGCCTTCTTCAAAATTTGAAAGGCTTCAAGGCACTCATCATTGAACATGAAAGGCACATCTTTAGCTAAGAGGCTAGTTAGGGGTCTAGCGATTTGAAAAAAATCTTTGATGAATCGCCTGTAGAACCCTGTGTGGCCTAGGAAGCTACGAATGCCCTTCACATTCGTGGGAGGTGGAAGTTGTTCAGTGACATCAATCTTTGCTTTGTCCGCCTCTATCCCATGGGGGGACACCATGTGTCCTAGCACTATTCCTTCCTGGACCATAAAATGGCATTTCTCCCAGTTCAGGACTAAGTGCTTTTCTTCGCACCGTTGTAAGACTTTGTCTAAATTCTCCAAACAATAGGTGAAGGTTTTGCCATAGACAGTAAAGTCGTCCGTGAACACCTCCATGATTTTCTCAATCACGTCAAAGAAAATAGACATCATGCACCATTGGAAAGAGGCTAGAGCATTACATAACCCAAACGACATGCATCGGTATGCATAAGTTCTATATGGGCATGTGAATGTAGTCTTACTCTAGTCATCAGGGTGGATCAGGATTTGATGATACCCGTAATACCCGTCAAGGAAACAGAAGAAGGAATGGTTCGTGAGGCGTTCTAACATTTCGTCAATGAATGGCAATGGAAAATGATCCTTCTTAGTGGCCTTGTTGAGTTTTCGGTAGTCAATGCACATTCGCCACCCGATGATAGTTCGTTGAGGGATAACTTTGTTCTTTTCATTCTCAATGACTATCATCCCTCCTTTCTTTGGCATGACTTGGACAGGACTAACCCACTAACGATATGGCACGGGATAGATAATCCCGACATGCAAAAGTTTGAAGACCTCTTTCTTAACAACCTCTCGCATAGCGTTGTTAAGTCTCCGCTGGGGTTCCCTTCATGGTGAAGAATCAGGATCGATAGGGATACGATGAGTGCAGAGAGTGGGACTAATCCCTTTGAGGTCCTAGAGTGAGTAGGCTATAGTTGATTTATGTCTTTCTAGGACAGCGACAAGTCTATGAGTTTCATTTTGAGAGAGTTTGTTGCTTACAATAATAGGAGTTTCTTGGTTGTCATTGAGAAACATATATTTAGGCCAGAAGGAAGGGGTTTTAGCTCGATTGAGGGTTGTCTTGGCATTTTAGTTTGGTCTATCTCGACAAGCTCTGTCAGCTCTTCCTCTTCTTGAATGAAGTTTTCATCATCGAGAGCTGGTTGCGCCATGTCTTCTAGAGAAGCCATCAAGACATCCTCAATAGGGTCTTGTTCAGGCTTGGGTTCCACTATCGCATTGTTTGAGCATGCAAGTGACACGGCGATAGGAGAACTTCCCAGTTTTAAATTTAAAAGACCTTGTTTTGCTCTTTCCTGAAAGAGTGTTCCTAAAGGTAAACCAACCAAAAAGGGACACATCTGAGATGTCATAGATATGAAAATCTAGACGATACTTAGAATCTCTTATGCGCAAAGGAATAGACCTCATGACCCCATAATTTTCAAGAATAACTCCCAAAATAATTTTTAAAAGCTTATGAGATGGGATCAAGGATTCGTTGGGGTAAAGTTTATCAGCCAAAGCTTTTAAAATAATATTCATCCCAACGATCAGATAATAGTGAGCTTCTATGGTGGTTTCCTTAAAGACGCAAGGTAGAATATCTGATGGGGCAATGATTCAGGCTACCTCGGTGGATAACTCTATTTCCGCCAACCACTCATGACTCATGATGGCCGAGAGTCCCTTGATGTGTTCTACGAGAAAGGGCTCATTTTGCGGACCATCATCCTCAGATGATGCAGAGTGCACTAGTGGTCTCACTTGAACCGGTAAATTTGAGGCATTTCCAAAATCTTCAAAAAGATCTTCCTCGAATTCAAAGGAAAATGAAGAGGTATGAGGTTTGTCATCCTCTAGAGTGTGGTGTGTTCCCTTAATAGGGGGCTCTATGGCAACCGGATCATGAGAGGGATTTGAAGGAATTTCAGATTCGGCTGCAAGTGCCTCCTCTTGTTGGTCAGGGCATGACTCAACTACTTTAGGAAACTCATCATATATGCTAGTGTAAGGGGTGTTTTTGAGGATTCTCTCAAGAATGGCCTTCCCCTCACTAATAGTTTTATGTGCTAATGAGCCTCCAGAAGATATGTCAAGGTGAAGAGCAGCTTCTTTGCTATGACCAAGATGGAAGTGATGTAGGAGGGCATGGTCAAGCAAAGAAAGGTTTGGGCCAGCATTGATGAGGTTTGTGAACCTAGCCCAAGCTACTCTTAGAGTCTCCTTCTCCTTTGTTGAAAGGTAAGAATTTCTATTCGAAGGGTCGCAATTCAAGAAAGAGGGAAGAAAGCAAGACCAAATTTGTCTTGAAGTTCATCCCAATTTCCATGAACACCTCCTACGGTATGAGCATACCATTGTTTTGCTCTTCCCAAAAGGGAGAACGGAAACAATTTCCATTTAATGGTCTCATGTGTCAAGCTAGAAATATGTAGGCAAGTACATAGTTGCTCAAATTCTCGAAGGTGGGTATAAGGATTTTCATCCTACTGCCTAGAGAAGGATTGCTCCCAAACCATGGCTATAAAGCCAAGATGGAGTTCAAAGCCAAAAGTTGTGATTGGCTTCGACGATTGTGGTGGCTCTAAGAACTCGCCTCTTGGAGCGGAGAATTTGTGAATAGGAGTGGAATCCATATGGTAAGTTGGTGGTTGATGGTTGTGATGAGGTGAATGTGGTGGAGGTAAAAGAAAAACAAAGATACATGGATAAACTTGGTTCGATTCTAGAATAGCTACTGTTCCCCGACAACGTCGCTAGAGAGCTTGTTGGTATTTGTTAACGCAAACAGATAAATCTGCAAGCACATGGATACCGTTGTAGCTTTCATCCAAAGTATTCCTAGGTATCGATTTCCACGAGGAATGTGAAGTGTACTAAAAAGGATCAAGGTCGTCCAAGGAAGAAGTGTTTTTGTGGGTAGAGGGGTTTTCTAAGGTTTTCCCAAGATAACTAGATAACCTAGGTTCAAGCTTAATTACTAAACTCACTTTGGAGCAACAATACCTTTTCGATCCTCAAAAAGACTAGGAAGGGGTGATCGGGGTCAGGCTACCAAAAAACTCCACGAAAACACCAATCCAAACGTGGGGGATTACAAAGTCTTGGTCAAAGCTATCACCTCTGGGGCTACCATGACTATCCGTGGGATTGGGCGCAAACTCAGGTAAACACTAGCCTAGACACCACGTCTACGCTAACGATAACTACTCTAGCCCGAATTCTTAGATCGCACTCAGTCGAGCAGAGTTCCCATAAGTAAGAAAAGCAACAACTAAACTTAGTTAAGTAGTATGCTTGAAAATACCAAAAGAAAACTTGGATTTTACTCAAGTCGAGTCGGCTCCGTAGAGCTACAAAGTTGAGGAGGACCCAATAAACCCGGCTCCTCCTTCTCTCTATTCCTCTCCTCTCTTCCTCTTTTTCTCTATAACAACTAGGTATGAAGCACCTAGAGGGACACTACTACAAAATGTGTGAAGATGAAGCTCAAGATAGGTGTGTGTTGTAGAGGGGGGTGCCCCTCTATTTATACAAGGAAAAATGGCAGTGCTATGGCTATTCCTGGTGTGAAGTCCCTATCTCCATCGCCTCTGCATGCTCCCATGCCACCGCCTGTTGAAGGGGTGGCCGAGAGGCACCGATGGGGGTTTGGGCAACCCTAGGGGTAGGCCGCCCCCTGACCAAGCCCCCTCGCCACCGCCTTCATGTGGTGGGCTATGGGCTGGACATGGTTCGCTCCTCGGTGGGTTTTTCATCTGAATGAGTTGAGTTGATGGGCATCTTTATTGTTCCTTTACGCAAATCAGCGTCAGAAAGTGCCTTTCCATGAAATTTTCCATGCATTTGTGTTTATGTCCTTAACAACAAATGAGAGCACCAAAACTCATGGAACTTGTTAGATAAAATAATATTTTGTTATGATGTAGCCTAAAATGTTTGTCATTTTAATGCCCTTTGGTGAGCAAAATATTTGAGTTAAGGACAGCCAGCAGGCACTGCCGCACTCAGGCACGGCACTGCCACATGCAGGAGTTGCAGCAGGGGTCTACTGCTGATTAGAATTAGGTACATCAGTAGAAATTGGTGCAATAGCAACTTAAGGAATCTCTACTTCAGTGACTTGATCTTCTTGTGGTCTAATATCACCAGTGGCTAATTGCTTGATTGCTTCATATGGTGGATCCTCCTTTTCTACAACACTTGAATCAACTTGCTCTACCTGAGAGCCATTAGATTCATCAAATGTCATATCTACTGCAATCTCAACTCTCCTGGAGGTTTTGTTGAAAACACGGTAGGCGTGCTCATTTGATCCATAACCAAGAAGAAAGCCTTCATCAACTTTACGTGCAAACTTAGAGGTTTTGGGTTTCTTGTTAAATATGAAACACTTACACCCAAATACACTAAAGTAAGACACCTTTGGCTTGTTACCGGTTAGAAGCTCATATGAAGTTTTCTTCAACTTCTTGTGTAGGTAGAGGCGGTTGATGGCATGGCAAGCGGTGTTGATGATGTCACACCAAAAGAGGTCTGGCATCTTGTACTCATCTAGCATTGTACTTGCCATGTCAATGAGTGTACGGTTTTTCCTCTCTACTATACTATTTTGTTGAGGGGTGTATGGAGTTAAAAACTCATGCTTGATGCCCTCTTCATCAAGAAACTCCTCAACAAGAGTATTCTTGAATTCGGTCCCATTATCACTTTTCACTTTCTTGATTGGGAGACCGAACTCCATTTGTGCTCTTCTAACAAATGTCTTCACTTTCTCTTGAACTTGGCTCTTATCATATAAAAAGAATACCCAAGTGAAACGAGAATAATCATCAACAATAACAAGACCATATTTCTTACCCCTGAGACTTAGGTAGACGACCGGTCCAAAGAGATCCATGTGAATTAGCTCCAATGGTTGCTCGGTGGTCTTGATGCTCTTTGGTAGGTGAGGTACACTGACTTGCTTTCTAGCTTGATAAGCGCTACAAATTCTATCTTTCTCAAAGTGAGCACTTGTTAGTCCAAGAATGTGTTCATCTTTTACAAGTTTGGCCAAGTTTCTCATCCCAACATGGGCTAATCGGCGATGCCAAAGCCAACCCATGCTAGATTTTGCCACTAAACAAGTCTCAAGCTTAACTTTACTTTTATTGAAATCAACTAGGTAAAGCTTATTCTTTAATCGACCTATAAAGACAAAAGAGGAATCCTCCCTTCTAAAGACTTCCACACCCTTATCCGTAAAGAGACAATTGTAGCCCATCTCACACAATTGAGAAACGGACAACAAATTGTAACTTAATGAATCAACATGTAAAACATTTGTAATTGAATGCTCAAGGGTTATAACAACTTTATCAAGACCAATCACATCCTCCTTTGAATTGTCTTCAAAAACAATATTTTCATTTGAGTGCGTCATCGGGAAATATAATGAGAACATACTCCTTTCTCCGGTCATATGATTTATACATCCGCTATCAAGCACCCAACTTGATCCACCGGAGGAGTATGCCTGCAAAACAAATTTAGTTGCTAGATTTAGGTCCCTAACTTGACTTGGGGCCTTGCATGTTAGTCACAAAAAACTTAGAAACCCAAATATAAGTATTCCTATATATGTTGGTTTCCTTTCCAACATATTTGGCAACCACTTGACCACTGCTATTGTTCTTCAATATAAAGCATGATGTTAAGCTTTGTCGAGGTGCATGGGTCTTCGGTTGATAAGCATACTTGTTCTTAGTACCCCATATTGATTTCTTTGGCTTCGGGGAAACCTACTTCTGCTGGAACACCTTCTTCATGAGCTTAGTTTGATCAGGAACAGAATTGGTAGCATTCTCATTTTTGCGGGGCGCGGCACTGCCGCTCGAGGATGCTGCACTGCCGCGGTCTATGCAGGCTGCTCTACAGCAATTCTGCCCTTCCTCTCAAACTGCACACACTCATAGCCATTCACTATCTTTCTTCCATTTGTTTTGGCTCTTTTTGTGTGGCCGAGCCCATGATTAATTGAGGGATGCCTTCCTTTCTTGTATTGTGGCCCTTTTGGTTCAACCTTCTTATCATTGGTTTGGGCCTTGCCATCCATGCACCCTTTTCCAATGATCTCATTGAGCCTTGCAATCTCTTTTCTCATAGCCTCTATATTTGCAAGGTTAGTGGAATAGGCATTCAAATCAAGATTATAACATTTTTCACAACCTTGGCTAGTAGAGGGAGTAAAGGTTTCCTTTGCTTTAGTGAGATGTGAGTTGCTATCCCAAAGAATGCCATATTGTAGCTCAAGTTCTTTATGCTTTTCATCCAAGTTACAATACTTTTTCGTGAGAGCATTATGTGCTTTCTTTGTGATAGCATGGTCCTCTTGCTCTTTGGCCAAGGTCTTGTGCAAGGATTCCACCTCACTTCTCTATAATGCAAGAGCTTTCTTGCTAGCAATGTAGAGATCCTCTTGTTGAATAAGAGTCTCCTCTCTAGATTCTAGCTCGGCTTGGACACTCTCTAAATCCTCCATTAGCTTAGTGATGAACAATTTGGTCTTTCCATCTAAATTTTTAGTTATCAGGTTAATTTCTTCATCACTAGATTCATCATCACTAGAGATATCACTAATCACTACTAGAGATATCACTAGGAGATGGAGGAGATTTGGCTTTTGATTTTACCTTCTCATCCTTTGCCATGAGACAAATGTGAGGAGAGTAGTAGTCATCATTGGACATGTTGTTGAAGAGCCTTGGTGTAGAGGATGGCTTGTGGATAGCTACGGTTGCAATCTTCTCATCCTCTTCACCTGAGCTCTCTCTAGTTGAGTCCCATTCATGCCCAATGTGAGCTTCTCCCATGTACTTCTTGCTCTTTCTACGGTCGGTCTTCTCTTCTTTCTTGTCCTTCTTGTACTTGTTGTCTTTGATCTCAATTGGACACTTGGCAATGAAGTGCTCGGTGCTACCACAATTGTAGCATATCCTCTTCTTCTTGTTTAGAAACTTTCTCTTCACTACCTTGTAGCCTTGCGTCTTTAGTCCTCTTTGAAATCTCTTCATAAAGAGAGCAACATCATCAACCTTCTCATAATGTTCATCATCATTTTTATCTTCACTTGAGGATGATATAGTCTCTACTTGCTCTTGGACTTGCCTGATTGCTTTTGACTTGCTTGTTAAAGCTTGCTTGTTAATCTTGGACTTGCTAGTAGAGCCTTGCTTGCTTGCTTTGTTGACCTTGAGAGCTAGATCCTTGATCTTCATGCCATCTAGCTTTGCTTGCAACTCACCAAGCTTCTTTCTTTCATTTGCTTCTTCTCTTTGCATATCAAAGGTCAAGCTTCTCCTAAGTACATCATTTGGTGTGAACTACTCAAACTTTTTCTTGTCTCTAATTAGAGTAACCATGGTCTCATTTCTTGGTGAATAAGCCTCCAACATAATCTTCACTACCTTGTGATCATCTAGCTAATCACCACCATAGTCTCTAATCTTATCAACAATCACCATCAACCTATCAAACATCTCTTGTGGCCCTTCTCCTTCCAAGATAACGAACCAGTTGAGTTTGGCCATCAACAACTCAATTCTATCCTTCCTCACTTTGTCAACCCCTTCATATGCAAGGTGCAAGGTGTTCTATATTTGCTTGGCAATATCAACACCCATCACCCTATTGTACTCATCACCATCCAAAGCACTAAGCAACACACTTATGGCTTGACCATTGAGATGAATAATTCTCATTTCATCTAGAGTTGGATTCTTGGGATCAACCGGTGGCTCAAATCTATTTCAAACAACCTCCCAAATGTCGAGATGAAGACCAATAAGATAGGCTCTCATCAAGTGCTTCCACTTGGCATAGTTAGTCCCATCGAAATGAGGTAACTTGCCCATGGGCACATTGATGAAAGACCTTCGATCATGGTTAGTTATAGGCATAGAAGAATAGTTAAAGGATACAGCGGCATATTTGTTGTTGGAGTTGGCTTTGTCCTTTCCTTTCTTCTCTTCCCCCCCTTGGTCACTTGGTAGGACTCATCATCTCCATCTTCGGAGCTACTTGAGATGTCACTTGATGATGCATTGGCTGTCTTTGCTTCTTCTTCCTTCTTCTTTCTAGCTTATCTTCTTTTTCTTCTTGCTTCTCCCTTGACCTTTCTTTCTTCTTTTCTTTCCTTCTTGTCTTCTAGCCTTTGCTGCTCCTTCTTCTTCTTTTCTCTTGCTTCTCTTTTTGCCTTTCTAGCTGCCTTTCTTTTTCTTCTTTCTTCTTTATTTTGAGCTTTCTCGACATCGGTTGCCTCTAGTTGTGGAAGGGTGGTGTTGCTCACAGTAGAGGCACTGAGCTCGCTGTTGTCGGTGTCGTGCAAGCTCACGTCCTCCGGATCGACGTCAATAGGCTTCACACCACTAGATCCTCCTCCAGGCTCCATACCTCATGCGGTGAAGCGCACACGAGGTAACCTGCTCTGATACCACTTGTAGGATCTCTGGTTAGCCTAGAGGGGTGAATAGGCCTATTAAAACAAAACTCAAGCAAATGTCAAATTTAACCCACAGCATTGCCGCTCTGAGCCCGCTGCACTATTGCTCTGCAGCACTGCCACACCTATAGATAACTTCGTGACTTGGTTCAAAAACTATTAATGGAAACTTAGATCAGAGAAATTATTGAGCTTCTTGTAGGTATGTAGTTCATAGATCGACAACAGAAAGTAGTAGCACAAGTGTATACAAGTAGATCGACCTCAAGCCCTAGAAATCACCTCAACAATAATATGAAATGCTAGTGAAGTAAATGAAACACAAGGTGACATAAGTATTTATCCTATGGTTTAGCTCACCACCTAGGCTTTCCTAAGTCCATATTGTTGAGGTTATCCACTAAGGCTTAGGGCTTTGCAACCCTTCCTCGATCTCAAGTTAAGAGAGTTAACTCTTGAGATGAGGGGTGAGTCTACTAGCTTTAAGAGATAGTTACAAACCTCTCGGGGCTACCACACAAGTTGGCAAGCTCCACAAGTGATGCTCTAGCCGGCTAGGAGCAAGATCCAAGAGTAACAAACATAATCCACCAGCTAAAACGTGAACCAAGTGCTCTTAGGGTTTAGGAATCAGTGGATCTGCTCTCTAATCGAGTTTTGGAGCATTTTCTCTCAAGGAATGATGGGGAGATCACAAAGGAATGCTTAGAAGCTCAAGGTCACCAATGGAGAAGAGAGAGAATGAGCAAAGAGTTGTTGGCATCAATCTGAATGACCAGAGGAAGAAGAAGAACTGTTGGAGGGGTGTGTGTGAGATATAAATACCCCGACCCCCAACGGTCAGTTAAGTCGCGGCAGTGCCATGGCTCAACTACGGTAGTGCCGCACTGCGGTAGTGCCTCTCTTCAGGTGCGACACTACTGCACCAGGCCAGACCGCAAAGGTGAAAGCGTGGAAAAGCTGGTTGTCTTGGCTGAGCAAATAAGGATGTATGTGTATAAGATTGAGCACTTGGTTGCACACTTTAGCAAGTTTATTGTGCCTCTCTTTATAGTACGGTATTGCTACGCTCAAATTCAAATTATAAAAGAATTTAAACCTCCTTTGAGTTTGAAGTCATCATCATTTGTAATTAGGGGCTCATCCATTTCATATAGCATCCTCAATTCTAGATTCTCTGCTTGTCATCTCGATAAATCTCATTAGTCCTCTAATCGCGTGGTCATTATCACCAAAACCCACAAATAAGGCTTGATTGCACTTTCAGCACTCCCCGTTGAAGATGGGGACCACATGGCCGTCCCCCATGCTCTTCACCACTTTGGATCCATCAGATTCTTATTGTTATTGTTACTCAGCTATGAATGTGATGTGATCATGGGTGTTTGGCGGGCCCCCATACCGCCCCTTTCTCCACCACTCTGGATCCTTTCTCTTTATCCCTTTTATTACTTTGCTCCGTAGTATTTATCTTCTACCACCCACCGCCACCACCCCTCCTCTCCCATCTGATTCCCCACATGGCCCTGCATCCTTCCCCCTCTCATCCCTGGCTCCTTTCGATGAAGCTCGACCTTACACCGATCAGGGCCAGACAATGGAAAAGGTCGCCACCCAAAGCTTCTTCCCTGGAATAGCAATGGTGAGACGATATCAACATGCACCTCATGAGCAGGAGCTTTCCCCCCTTCAACCCAACCCTCTCATCTCACGAGAAGGAGAGCACTCGCACTACCATGGGAAATTGCGTGGTGAAGGTGGCGGCCGGCGTACTCGGCTTGAGCCTAACTGGCACCTGGATGCTCGGGAGGCTTTTTCAAGCTCTAATCAACTTCAGCCTCTCCTTAAGGTGCATCTATGGCAAAAATTTCTAGGGAGCTCCATGGGTCCGGCAGTCGTATGGGGGCTCGAGCCCCCCTACCGCTGGATCCGTCCCTGATCAACGCAGTATTGGGTGCGTCTTGGCTGGTGAGGGCTTAGGAGGACGTCCGCAGAGAGGAAGCTGATAAGGCGAGGTACGAGAAATCCCGAGAGGTGGCGGTTGCCTCGCGAGCGAGGGTGCTCACTTCACTAGCCGCCTCGCCCACCGCGGCCCTGCCCTAGGTACAGGAGATCTAGGAGGTGGAAGATGACATCGAGGCTCACTCCCACCGGCAGCTAACCAAGCCCGTGGGTGGTACTGGTGGTGGTAACCGACACCCCCAAGCCCCTGTTGGTGGTATTCGTGGTACAATCGAGTTCCCTCTCTCTGTTTTAATTTGGTTTCTATCTGTATATATCTCTTCTGGGTCCTCGTGTTCTCAATGAAGACCTGCATTTTTTATTGCTTCTCAGTTTATGATTGACTACATAGCCTTGATGTTTAGAGAAATTGGCCCTGATGTTTAGAGAAATTATGTAGTTTAATCTTGAACTGTTGTAGCCCTGATATGTTGATAAGAGTTTAATCTTGAATAGTTAATCTTGGTAATTATATTAGTTCGTATAAAATGTTGTTTATATGTAGTAAAAAATATGACAACACAAAAAAAAAAGATAAATCTCTTTCTTCCTCATCTATCTCCGTACTTCCCCTGCTACCTCTTTCATAGTGAAACTGTCGTCCCTCGTCTCTTTCCGTGGTCCACGCAGGCAAGAGGCATAGGAGTATGGGTACAAACCAACGAGGGGGAGCAGCAGCGTCAATCCAAGACGCACGAAAACGCGCCCCATCGTGTGTTTTAGGGCCTATTTGGTAGGGATCCAGATTCTTGTAGAAACGTTTCATATCTAGATTCTCTCCAGAAACGTTCTAGTGATGAACCGTTTGGCTGATAGGCTAGATTCTAATTCCAAAAATAAATATGAAAAATAAAATAAATAAAATTATGCTTCAGAAAAATCTAGAACTTTTTGTGGGTCAAGAATATCTTAAATATAAAATATTTTAACTTATCGCACCTAAAAAGGATAATTAGAAAAAAAATTGTCGTCATTTTACGGGAGAAACCAGAAACAGAATCCAGCGAAATCAGCCAAGAGACGTTTCACGCGTCCAGGCAAAAAAACGCAGAACCATCTGAAACGTTTCACGGCATAATCGTTTCACAGTTGAAGTGTTTGCCGTTTCTTCCGAAAAGAATGGGAACCGTTTCTTGCTTCCAAAGGGTCCCCGAGTTTGCGCTCTGGTGAACACTCCTTGTACAGCAGCAAACTCACGCACGCTTCACCCACTTGGGCTTAGGTTGTACTTGGGCCTTATCCATTCTGGACCGTCGATCCTGGTGCTGGGCTGATGCACCCGCCACCTTTCATGGACCTGAGTCAATTCCTCTGCTTCGCTAGCCTCTCAAGATGATGTCTAATCCTTTGCTAAGCTAGCGTCAGTAACCGCAGGTATGACATGTCCCGCAAAAATGCATCTCAACGAGTTCCAACTGTAAATTGTAGTAATGAGTCGAGTTAATTTCAGGCCAAAAACTTTTTAAGAAAAATTAAAAAAGTTTTGAACTCGAAAGTTGATTATTAAGCTGCTAAGGTTTGATCCCTGCTGACCTTCTCTGCTCCCCTCGCATTCGTCATGTGTGACCCAGTTTTGTAAAAGGGAAAGTTAAAACATTATGTATCAGTTTCGATTTAATTTCTCAGAGATTTCTTTCAAGAAACTGTGCTTTCGATGGCCGCAGATTGGACACAAGAAGCAATCTACCATGTCATGGGTCATGGAAAAACAGGATATCGGTCCATTGGAAAAGAATAGCCACTGAAGGAAATTATGAAAAGAATAAACCATTGGAAAAAGGATAACCATTCAAGGTGGAATCATGCGTGCTACTTGCAAAGGACAGGTAGTTATGAAAAGTATCTCAATTAATTGAGGATGCCGAGTGATATAGGAAATATTGAGGGTGGTCTAACCATGGATAGATTGAAAAAAATCCTGATCAGAGAAAGGAAGTCAAATCTCAATTGCAGTCAAATGCAACACTACAAATATGGTTGCGAAATCTACTAGTTGTAGAGACGAAGTTGTAAGCTGCTAGAAGAAGGGAAAACGCTGGGACCGATTACGTTGTACCAGCGAGCATGTAAAGTTCGGAGGCTGTACAAACATCTAGCATGGAGGGCCATATGATAAGGTGTAGTTAGCCAAACTACACAACGACGGAGCTCTCCGATGGAAGTCTAGGCAGCTTGGATTGACACACATTGTGGTTATATGTACTCCCAGGATGGGAGTATAAATAAAAAATGGAACCGACTTGGAGCGAATTCGTGGAGGAGTACAGTGATTTAAAAGGATTAGAGTCAAGGTAGTGATTGTTGTATGACATTCAAATCCTACTTCACTAGGACTCAAGAGATGTGTGCTATTAGAACTTCTAATTCTGTTAGGACTTAATTGTAGAATTCTGCTAGGAATAAGACTCCTATTTGCATAGACATGGGTCTTAGATGAGACTATAAAAACAAGGGGTAGAAGTCATACGTATCATTGAAACCAATATAAGGGTCTCACGCAAGAGTTATACAATAAGGAGCAATTAGGAACACTTAAGAGGATTACCAAGTTAGACCATCTTATTGCTGTAGATTCTTTTATAGGGCTAAGAATCGGAGGATCAAGTAAGGTTCTAAGAGAGCGATAATTACTTGTACTATTTTGTTGTTGTGCTTGTAGAATTTATAGTCGGTTTTGTCAAATCCTAATACCTTAACTTGGTTATTTGAACATCATCATCTTTGATTTTCTACGAGATTCATCTATATCTCGTTCTTGACACGGGTGCAACCTTGTGTTATACTCATCATATCCTTTCAAAAATCCAACAGTTGTTACGCATAATTAGATGTATCAGAAACTAATGCTAATCTTTGTCCACTCTCCTCACTAATCATTTTTATCTCTTTCAAAGAAATGGTGTATTTAGCTCCATATCTTGCTAGTTTTATTCTATGCTAAACAGAGCTGGGTGTCTAATTGAGACCAAACTACTAACTTTATGATATATTTGTGCAAGCCAAACTAGCTTAACATTGATCACGTTTATCGTGAATAATATTAACATTTTTTTTGTCTTAAATTAGGTTTACTATAAAAATATATTTCACAACTAATTTAATACTATTTATTTTATATTATAAATATTATTTTTTTATATAATTTTGATCAAACCTTGAATCGTTTGACTCGTTTAAAAAAGTGACAATATTCTTTTACGGACCGAGTAAGTACACGACACATGTGTCGTCCTTTTATGTTTTCGGGGTCCGGGCGGTGTAGCCTGATGAGTTGTGACGCAGATGCGCACGCTGACAAAACCGGCGACATCACGTTCGAAAAGGTGGTTGACACCAAGCCCGGAAGAGGAAACGCGATTTTTTTACTTTTTAGTCTTTTTTTTTTAATTTCTCACAAATAGATCTCTGGAGAAAAGATTTCAGAATCTAGACCCTTAGCTCGTCGCCATCGATACTGACGCCGAGCTAACACGTCTCGGCGCCAGCGTCCTTAGCGCCGAGGCCTTGAGCTCGACGCACACGTGATGCTGATTTGACACTAGCGCCGAGCTCGACGTCGTAGATGCTGGCGCCGTTGACGCTGGCGCCGAGCATGCAGTTCCAGGCCATTCACCACCGTGCAGCGTGGAGTGCAGATGCTGATAACCTGAAAAGGGTCACGTCGCCTAGCTACTGGCAATGCGTGCACGGTCAGGCATGGAGATTTGCCCGTGCTACACGGCACCTGGAAATCACATCAGCTTTTTACTGTGTTAGACCAAGCGCCGTCACTGGCTTTTTACTGGATGGATGACAGAGGAGAAAAGAAAAGCACTTGCATCGACTCATTGAAAAAACACTGCGGCCACGCACTTCTCCCTCACCCTCTCCCATGCTTTTGATGTGACCACAGATGTGCCAACCCCCTGAGGCTGAGGACCACTGTGTGTGAAATCTTTCTTGTATACTATTCATGATGCCATCCCACGGCTTCGCAATGGATCGGTGAGAAATTGGTGATCTCTGGATTTCACAATCAACTAGCGAGTGAGAAATTAAACCGAAGTATGGCCGGTTTTCTTATTTGTGACTAGGTATGGCACACATGAAACGTAGCATTTATTTTCCTACATTGGAAAAATGTAGGAAAAATTCCTATAATTCCCTTTGGAACAAGAATGCTTCCCAACAATTCCTTTGAATTTCTATAATTCCTTTAAAGAATTTTGGAGGAAACTAAACATGAGCTCTAATCTCATCGTTTTGTTTCCTTCGTTTTTCCAACATTTTTTCAAAGGGCATCTTCCGAAACTTTCCTTTCTTCTGAAATCTTGTAGGATTTAAAGTGTCACGACATTTCGGTCTTATGTTTTTCTATCCTTGTGTTTTGTAAATTCTTTGTTCCAAAGGGTCCTTTAAACTTGTGAATTCTTTTTGTCCCAAAATAAATTAACTTTTAGAGTTGTCCTAAGTTAAACTAATTGAATTTTGACAAACTTTATAAACAAAGTACCAACATCTATGATACCAAATAAGTAAATTATGAAAACATATTTCATCATGTATCTAATGATATCATTTTTGTGTCATAAAAATGGTCTTCTTTTCTACAAACCAGTCAAACATAATATGGTTAAATTTTGGATAACTCTAGAAGTTAATTTATTTTAGGATGAGGGGAGTATGTTTTGTTTTCTAAAAATACTTGGTCACAATTGTTGTACCATGATTTAGGACAAAGGTAAAGTTAACTAAAACAAACACATGGAGCAGGAATTAAATAAGAGGAATGAATATAGCTAGTTTAGCTAGAATGTGACTTTGCACCTTAACTATTGTGTCATTTATTGACATGCGGATAGTAAATAAAAAGACTATAAAGGATTAGGAACTGAAAACCTATTGAATCTAGAAATGGCATGGTATAGTAATAGTATAACCACAAGATTTACCATGTATTGCCTATGTTCCGCAAAATAGTAACGTTTAAGTTTTTTCCTAAGTCAAAGTTTGATGTTTAACCAAGTGTAAAGAGAAGATTGTCAATATTTGTAACAACAAATAAGATTTTCTATGAAAATATATCCAGCAATGAAACTACTGATATTTATTTGGTATTATTCAAATTTGTGTTTTTCTGTATAAATTTAGTTAAAGTTTAAGATTGTTTGACTAAAACTAGAATGACACTTTTTGCAGGATGGATGTGGTATATAAAGAGAAGTTTGAAGAATCATTTCAGGGTGCTTGTGAATAAAATAAGAGTGTACTACCATTTGATTTTTTTTCATAAGTTGTGGAAGATAACTTGTTCAAGCACGTGACTTTGAGCGAAGAAAATAAGTGCTACGTTTCATAAGTTGCTGGAAGATAACTTGTTCAAGCACGTCATAGGGAGATGTGTGTGGCCGCAGTGTTTTTCCAATGAGTCGACGCAAGTGCTTTTCTTTTTTCCTTCACCATCCATCCAGTAAAAAGCCAGTCACCGAGCTTGGCTTAACACAGTAAAAAGCTGATGTGATTTCCAGGCGCCGTGCAGCGCGGGCAAGTCTCCATGCCTGACCGTGCACGTATTACCATTAGCTAGGCGACGTGACCCTTTTTAGGATACCAACATCTGCACTCCACGCTGCACGGTGGTGAGTGGCAGCACGAGTGCACGACACTCGTCAATGGCGCCGAGCTCGGCGCCAGGGTGACTGGCGCCAAGCTATCTGTTAAGTCAGCGTCAAGTCTACGTCGAGCCCAAGACCTCGGCGTTAGGGACGCTGGCGTCGAGACATGTTAGCTCGGCGTCAGCATCGATAGCGCCAAGCTAAGGCTATCCGCACCGCAGCCTATAAACGGACCTGCACACGCTCGATAGCGTGCCGCGCGCCCGCAGCGCGCGTCTGCAAAGCAGCCGGTAGCGTACCGGCTGCACAGGTCGCCGCTATTTCCGGCTGCTGCGCGCACTGTAGCGCGCTGAAACACTGTAGCGCGGAGAGAGAGAGAGAGTTAGGGAGAGAGAAAGGGGAGGGAGGGGAATAAAATATGGAGTAGTTGGTATAGAGTATGAGATAGAGATAATATGGGTACGGAAGAAATAGGTATAGAGTAGAGAATCTTGATGACTAGGATAGAATATTCTTTTTTAAAGATTGAAATAGAGGTGGACGAGTGCGGATAGCCTAAAGACCTAGATTCTGAAATCTTTTTTTCATAGGTCTATTTTTGACAAACTGAAAAAATTAACGATTAAAAAGTAAAAAATTCGGGCACGGAGCTCACCCTGACCCTTGTTTAGTTCACCAAAACTCTCGACTTTGACACTATACAAAAAGAAGATTCTCCGTCACATCAAACTTGCGGTACATGCATGGAGTACTAAATGTTGACAAAATCAAAAACTAATTGTACAGTTTGATTGTACTTTGTGAGACGAACGTTTTGAGCCTAATTAATCTTATTACCTACTAAAAACAAAACGCTACCGTACCAGCGAATTCGCGCCGAATCTGGGATGAACTAAACGCGGCCCTGCCTGCAATTGCAATGCAATAGCTGGACTGGCAAGCTGGTTCGGTGAAAAGTCAAAAGAGCTTCTCTGACGTGCTACAGATTACTACAGTCAACTCTCTCGACTGACTCATGCCATGTCACCAACCCGGAGTCCGTGGACGGAGGATTACCATGGACACCCTCGAACTTGTTACCCGCTCCCCACCGACATTGCGGCCCCACCAGTCATCCTCTGTGACCTGTCCCCCACCAACCCTTCTCCACCTCGCCACGGCGGTATAATAACCCGGCCTCCCCCAAATTCCGCCACTCAGCAGCTCAGGCGAGCAGCGGAGCCGAGCAGAGCCTCGAAATCCCGACCACCATTTGCCCTCCGGCCCACGCGGAGTCGATCGCTTCACCGGCGGCGAGGCCGATGGGTTCCGTCGCGGAGGACTCCGCCGCGGCAGCGGCGGCGTCGGTAGTGTTCCGCTCCAAGCTACCGGACATCGAGATCCCGCGCCACCTCTCGCTGCAGGCCTACTGCTTCGAGCGGCTCCCCTCGGTGTGCTCCCGCCCGTGCCTCATCGACGGGCAGACGGGCGCCGTCCACACCTACGCCGACGTGGAGCGCCTCTCGCGGAGCGCCGCGGCGGCGCTGCGCGGGCTCGGGGTCGGGAAGGGCGACGTGGTGATGAACCTGCTCCGCAACTGCCCCGAGTTCGCCTTCGTCTTCCTGGGCGCCGCGCGGCTGTGCGCCGCCACCACCACGGCCAACCCTTTCTACACCCCGCACGAGATCCACCGCCAGGCGGCCGCGGCGGGGGCCAAGGTGATCGTCACCGAGGCCTGCGCCGTGGAGAAGGTGCGCGGGTTCGCCGCCGAGCGCGGCGTGCCCGTGGTCGCCGTCGACGGCGCCTTCGAGGGCTGCCTCGAGCTCGGGGCCCTGATGGACGCCGCGGAGCCGCTCGACGCCGACGAGGAGGTGGACCCCGACGACGTCGTCGCGCTGCCGTACTCCTCCGGCACCACCGGGATGCCCAAGGGCGTCATGCTCACGCACCGAAGCCTCGTCACCAGCGTCGCGCAGCAGGTGAGAGCAGAGCAGAGCAGAGCTCCTCCTCCTGCCGCCACTCGCCCTGGCCTCCATTCCATTTCCATTCCGTTAGCTCTAGGAGGAGCATGAGGAAAAGTTTTTCTATCGAGGCGTCGAATTTTTTGGGGATTTCCTTCCCCTTTCTGTGCTTCTTCGATTGGAAATGGCGTGATGGCGCCCACGCTTTCCAGCTCGGGAGGATTTTTTTTCTTCCTCATCACGCGCTTTTTTTTGTCGGCACGAATAGAGTGATCATTTACCACCGCGTCATCAGCCGTTAATGGGACAGCCGGCCTCGTGGCTGGCTGGCCTCACGTGGGTCCCAACTGTCAGCAGCAGTAATTCTACGCAGCCAGAGCCAGCTGTTTGACAATCTCACGATCCGGCCCGAGATCCGTGCCGATATGAGTTTAATGGCGCCAGCCAGCGTTCTGTGTTCAAATCCTCGTTGGACTCGTTTTGACTGATGGCCTGTTTGCGCAATTTTGTCAGGTGGACGGCGAGAACCCGAACCTCTACTTCAGCAAGGACGACGTGCTGCTGTGCGTGCTGCCGCTGTTCCACATCTACTCGCTCAACTCGGTGCTCCTGGCGGGGCTGCGCGCCGGCTGCGCCATCGTGATCATGCGCAAGTTCGAGATCGGCGCGCTGGTTGAGCTGGTGCGCGCGCACGGCGTGACCGTGGCGCCCTTCGTGCCGCCCATCGTGATGGAGATCGCCAAGAGCCCCCGCGTGGGCGCCCACGACCTCGCCTCCATCCGCATGGTCATGTCCGGCGCCGCGCCCATGGGGAAGGACCTCCAGGACGCGTTCATGGCCAAGATCCCCAACGCCGTTCTCGGCCAGGTCTGTTCGCGTCACAGTACGCACCCTGCCCAACTCCACCCCCATCCCACCTCGTAATCGCGCTTCATCACATGCCGAACGAAATGCCGCTCTCATGATTGAATGCATGTGCACAGTGCTAGCAGTTCTATACTGAAAGGGATTCATAGTAGCAGGAGAGTTGGTGGGTGGTAGCCTTTGCCGTCTTTTTGGCTGCGGACCGCGAGAGGACCGCAGGGCAGGCAGGACCGCTCGGGTTTGCTTGTGCCTCATGCCAAGGCGACATCTCAACCACGCCCAACGACTTTACGCCTGCGTCGAGCGGTCGAGGCGCCTGTGCTCTGTTCGCGCTTGATGGAGGCGTAGGTGCAGGGTGCCTGCCTGCCCGCAGGCCTAGTGTGGTGAAAGGTCGGAGGCACATGCCAACCCCATGATTTCCCGTTTGCCGTCTCGCTAAGAAAGCATTTCGTTCAACTACTCTTCCGGTCTTTCCTCCCTCCCTCCCAAACTCTGGGTGGGCGAGTTCCACCACGGATGCCGGTGCACCAACAGAGTCACACTGGTTGTACAAGACGATAGGTTCTGTTTGTTGAAATCGGAATGCGAATGTGACATGATTTGGTTCCGAGTGGAGAAATGCGATACTGAACTGAAAAATCTGTGTTCGTTTCCACCAGGGCTATGGGATGACCGAGGCAGGGCCCGTGCTGGCCATGTGCCTGGCCTTCGCCAAGGAGCCGTTCGAGGTGAAGTCCGGCTCCTGCGGCACCGTCGTCAGGAACGCGGAGCTGAAGATCGTCGACCCAGACACCAGCGCGTCTCTGGGACGGAACCAGCCAGGCGAGATATGCATCCGTGGCGAACAAATCATGAAAGGTACCGTCCAATCCTTGCTCTCTTTGTTTCAAAAAAATCATTGCTCTCTTCCCTGACACGCCAACCTGTATTATACTCCATGTTGACATGTTGGCGGTGTATACCGTTACCCTAGTAAGCTGCAGTACGTGACAGCGCTGGATCATTGGTGAGTACGATTTAGGTTAGTTTAGGCCCCCGTGGGTGCGTGTGTGCAGCCGTCAGCCCATCACTAGCCGAGTATAAAATCTCCGAATGTGGGTTTGGTTGTCCTATCACAGTGATCCCCTTGCCGACGTTGCCGTTGCTCTCAACTAACGGGATGAAAGCTGTCACGACTAATGACTAGCGTGGACAACTTGATAAGCTTTTCTAGGATTAAGGTAGACCCCACTAGCACGTAAACTAATTTGCCATCAGGCATTAAAGCCTAGGTAGCATCAAAACACTGTTGGTGGCCCTGTACACATGGGTATTTCAGTAATTGGTTTTGTCACGGATAAAACAATTGGCCCTTTCCCATGTCAGCTGTCCGTCTATCAAAATATTTAGAACTTGTACCATTATAAACTCAGGAAATAAAAAAAGAAAGGGAGATCCAATGGTGGAGGCTCCCACATGAGTAGGGTCTGGGGAAGAAAAAACCGAGGTAAACCTTTCTCTTGTAAATCTGCGGAGAGACTGCTTCGAACCCGTGATCTGGTGACTCAGGGAGACTCTAAGAAAAAAAATTAAAAGTTGCATTCTCATAGCTGTGTCATGGACTCATGGCTCATGGGTGTGCATGTGCTCCTATCATGCTGGAACAGCAGTCTACTGGTTCTGTTTGGCATCTACCGAAAAATTGACTAGTCTAAGTAGGGCCATGTTTAGATTGCAAAAAATTTCAATCCGATGAATAGTAGCACTTTTGTTTTATTTGGTAAATATTGTCCAATCGTGGACCAACTAAGCTCAAAAGATTCATCTCGTGATTTCCAACTAAACTGTGCAATTAGTTATTTTTTTACCTACATTTAATACTCCATGCAAGCGGCTAAAAATTGATGTAATGGAAAGAGAGTGAAAAAACTTGGAATTTAGAGGTGATCTAAACAATGCCTAGGTGTAGTTGTTGTACCAAATTAAAGCTTCTCCCTTTGGCACACCAAAAGTTCGTGTTCCGTGCACGTCCAGTTTGGCTACATCATTGCTGGTTGCCTGCTTGTTCGGTTGTTCGAACCGCACCAGAGAGACCGATGATTTCCTTATAGCACACGTCTCATTATCACTCTGCCAATCGTGTCCAGCAGTCGTTGCATCCGACCGCCACGGAGGCAGGCACGTTGGTAACCAAATCGTCCACGGATTGCCAATCAGTTCGTCATGACAACCTGTTCGTTTGGCTGTGGCTTGTCATAAACGATCGTAAATTTTCAGCCAGAACAGTATTTTTCTCTCACACAAACCAGCCAGTAGTACTTCTTCACGAACCAGCAACGATACGAACCAGCTAACCGAACAGGCTGAGACCAGGGGAAAAAACTTGTTCTTGATCTGTTCATAGCTCTAGAAGCCATATTTTTCCTTATTGGCAGCACATCTTGTCCATTTGCCACTATAACTATGAGTACATGTAGGAGTGGGAGCAGCTCAGCATCGGTTACTCAGGCCTCAGATGATTCGGTTATTAAGTTATGCTAGAAAATGGGAAAATGAAGACATGCATGCGCTAGTTATGCTGTATTATGGATAATTGGATATGCTTGCATGCACCTAGCGAAAGTAAGCTTCCAGAAGTGAAAAAATTCGAACCAAACCGGCAAACCCTTTGCTTGTTTCTCACCTGCCCAGACCTGAAAACCCATTGACTCTTAGGTAGCTGTGTGGACCTGTTCGTGTCATAGTCAAAATGGCTGCATTTCCTGACTTGAGCATGTGCTTCCTGCCTCTGCCTCGTGTTGAGATGAGTTGGTCAGGCAGGGCCCTCTCGGCTACCCAACCTGCTCGTGCAGACGTGCTAGCCTTAAGTTTAAACACAGGTCACAGGTTGGTTCTAGCCATTTGAACCAAACTGAATTTGTTTTGTCAGATAGTTAATTATTTTTCACCAAACAAAATAAAGTTTCTCCATGAGCCTTCAGACTTGGTCCGGTTAGTTCTATAGGATCACTAGGATCATAGATCTAGTCGGTAGAGTGATTCTATTCAGGATAAAAGACGCAGTACATCCTAATACTTGTAGAACTAGAGAGACAGAGAGAGAAGGGAGAAGGCGTTGAACCTGACACTGCAGAGGAGGAGGGTTCAGAGGACGCCATCATGTTCGTCGGTGTAGTCTGCACATGGGCAGCGATGGCCGGTGAAGAAGGCGGTGAAGATGTCGACGTCGATGGAGCGGGCGGCGCAGCTGGTGGCTTTCCGTCACTGGCTGCGCCCCTCTCTAGATCGGGTTAGGGTTTAGGTGTCGGTTGAGAGCTCGGCTCAGGCGAACCTTGTGATAAGAGCCGTCGACCCCCACCTCTTTTTTATAGCGCAGTGTGACAGGGGCCCTCCAGCCATGGTGGGTTGGGCGTCCCCGATCAGGGCGCGAATCAAAGGCCCAACTAGGCCGTTGGGTCCAGTTAGGATTAGAGATCAATCTAATAATCTTCCCTTGATCTCCTTTCATCTTTCATTTTCATATTATTTACTTTTGTTTATTCCATTACAGATTAGTGCATAGAGTATGTTTCATTGTCACGGTCCATTGCCGATAGATTTAACAGCTATAACACACCACTCTGTTCTGAAATAGATACTTATCTTTGGGCCTTCTTTTGTCCAGAAATTATAGGCTTTCCCTTAAACCCATGTCGGCTACATGTTCTCTGAACACGTTGGGTGGTAAGCGTTTTGTAAGCGGATCCGCGAGCATCTTTTCGGTACTTATATGCTCAAGACTTATGACATGATCCCGGACTTTATCTTTCACAACATAATACTTTATGTCAATGTGTTTGGCAGCACCACTTGACTTATTGTTGTGAGCATACTGTACTGCGGGATTATTATCGTAGTATAACTTAAGTGGTCTATAGATGTCGTCAACCACCTTCAAACCGGGTATGAACATCTTTAGCCAGTTCACCTGCCCTGTTGCCTCATAACACGCTACAAACTCGGCATACATTGTGGACGATGTAGTGACGGTTTGCTTTAAGCTTTTTCATGAAATAGCCCCCCCTGCGAGAGTGAATACATATCCAGATGTGAATTTTTTATCATCTCCCGCATAATCAGAATCTGAATATTCCACTATATGGAGTGAATCAGATCTTCTATACGTCATCATGAGGCCTTTCGTTCCTTGCAAATAACGCAAGACTTTCTTTACTAATTTCCAGTGTTCTGTTCCAGGATTGCTCTGAAATCTGCCAAGTAACTCGGTAACAAATGCTAAGTCAGGGCGCGTACATACTTAAGCATATTGCAAGCTTCCGACAGCTGAAGCATATGAAACCGCTTTCATTTAATCGATCTCATATTGGTTTCTGGGGCATTTAAAATCCCCATATCTGTCGCCCTTGACTATAGGAGCAGGTGAGAGACTATATTTGTGCATACTGAATTTCTTTAAGATTTTTTTCTATGTATGCCTTTTGTGACAGTCTTAATACCCGTTTGCTTCTATCTCGGTGAATCTCGATCCCTAGAACGAACGAAGCTTCACCAAGATCTTTCATATCAAATTTTGAGGACAAAAACTTCTTTGTCTCCAGTAGTAGACTGACATCACTATTAGCAAGTAAGATATCGTCCACATACAGAACAAGGAAGATAAACTTTCCATTTTTAAACTTTGCATAAACACAATTGTCCTCAACATTCTTTTTAAACCCAAAATTCGTTATTGTCTTATCAAACTTCAAGTACCACTGTCTTGAAGCTTGTTTTAATCCATAAATAGATTTTTTAGGCGGCATCCCATTCGTTCTTTTCCTTTCATAACAAAACCTTTCGGTTGTGCCATGTAAACATTTTCCTCCAAGTAAACGTTGAGAAATGTCGTCTTTACATCCATCTGATGTAATTCTAAATCATAATGTGCCACTAATGCCATTATGATTATAAAGGAATCCTTACATAAGACTGGAGAAAATGTCTCATTGTAATCAATCCCTTCTCTTTGCGTAAAGCCTTTTGCCATAAGTCGCGCTTTATATCTCTCTATATTCCATTGAGAGTCAAGTTTTATTTTGTAGACACATTTACAGCCTACTGTTTTGGCTCCTTTAGGAATTATCTCCAAGTCCCAAACTTTATTGGCATTCATTGATTTCAATTTATCTTCTATGGCCTTAAGTCACTTTGATTAATGATCACTTCTCATGGCTTCTTCAAATAAGGTGGGATCATCCTCCATTTGAAATTTCTCAGTATTGTATATTTCATAGTCAGCAGGAATAACTAATCTTCTAACTCTTTGAGACCTTATAGGGGTCTCCACATTTGACACATCTTTTGTTTGAGGCTGTTGTTACTCCCCCTCATGTGTGGCAATAGGATCTACATGATCCTGAAGAATAGGTTCCTTATCGTCATTCATTGTTGCCACAGGCAGAATAACAACAGGTGCTGGCACCACAGTCTTGTACTGTCGGTGCAGCGACAGCAGGTAGTGAGAAAAATGACTTATGAATCATTGGAGTGGGTGCATACACCCGCTTCTTTTTAAGGTCAATTTCTCGAGCTACCATGCTCCCTCTCACCATTTCATCCTCTAGGAAGACAGCGTGTCTCGTTTCCACAAACTTTGTATGGCTGTCTGGACAGTAAAAACAAAAACCTTTTGACTTTTCTGGGTAACCAATGAAATGGCAACTCACTGTTTTGGGATCTATCTTCTCAATGTTTGGGTTAGATACTTTAGCCTCAGCAGGACTCCCCCACACACGTAAGTGGTTTAATGAGAGTACTCTTCCTGTCCACAACTCATACGGTGTTTTGGGCACCGACTTACTTGGTACTGAGAATATGAATGATGATTTTTAACGCATCCATCCACAAGCTGAACGGTAAGGTGGAGTAACTTATCATACTGCGCACCATATCCATCAGGGTACGATTGCGCCTTTCAGCTACGCTATTCTGCTGAGGTTCGTCCGGTGTACAATACTGGGCTACTATGCCATTCTCTTGTAAGAACTTTGCAAAATGTTCAGGAACTTGGCCATGTGGGGTATGCCGACCGTAGTACTCCCCCTATGGTCGTACCTAACTATCTTAATCATTAAATTGTGTTGGTTTTCAACTTCTGCCTTAAATATCTTAAATTTATCTAATGCTTATGTTCTTTCTTTGATTGGAGAAATATAGCCATAACGGGAGTAATCATCTGTGAATGTTATGAATGAATCATAACGATCCACACTCTTTATAGAAAATGGACCACAGATGTCTGTGTGAATAATCTGTAAAATTCCTGCGCTTCGTTTGGCATCTTTCTTAATTTTCTTTACGTATTTTACTTTTATGCATTCTCTTCATTGTTCTAAATCTGAGAGCTCTAATGGAGGAATAATATCATTCTTAACTACTCTTTTTATTCCCCCCCTCGAAATATGGCCTAAACGACAGTGCCATAATTTTGACATTGCATCATGAGCTCTCTTTCGTTTTCTGTTTACATCCGCAGATGAGGATACATTCACATTGTCGCACGTAACATTCCCATCATCGCATACAACATTTACATCATCACGTAGTGATAACGAATAAAGCTCATTTTGTAAGATAGCAAGATCAACACATGCATTATTAAATGTTATCTAACATTTGCCATTTCTAAAATGGCAATCATATCCATCATTGTCAAGTACGAAACACTAATCAAGTTTCTCTGTAACGAGGGAACATAAAGAACATCTCTAAGTATAAGTGTGAAGCCATCAGCAAGCTCTAGAGAAAGATCGCCAAGGGCTTCAACATCTGCTCGGACTCCATTTGCAACTTTAACGCGTCTTTCACTTCTTTGCGTAGTCCTCGTCGAACAGAATCCCTGTAAAGAATTAGCAACATGAACAGTTGCACCTGAGTCAATCCACCAAGTAGATTTCGAATACTGTACATACAGGGATTCATTTATAAACATAATAATGTTCTCACATTTCTTTGCCATGATCATCTTTAAGTAATCGGAACAATCTTTCTTATAATGTCCCGTCTTCTTACAATAAAGACACTGGTCTTTCTCTACTGTGAACTTGTTCTGATGAGGCTGGGACCCTTTCCCTTTGACTTTGAGGAGAAGTTAGTATTATTGTTCTTTTTTTTATTATCTTTTCGATAATTGATAGTGCCACCATTGACAGCTTTCATTCTCTCCTCTTGTATAGACATAGCCATGAGCCTCTCTATGTCCTATTTCTCGGGCTGTACAACAAAAGTGTCAAACTTTTTTGGCAAGAAAGTAAAAATCAGATGGATAAGGAACTCTTTCTCGAGAGCCAGATCCATTGGTTTTAGCTTGGATGCTAAATTGCTCATCCTTAGTATGTGCTCTCTTATGCCACCATTACCTGAGTACCTCTCTGTCACTAGCTGCTTTATCAGTTGGGTAGCATATGTCTTTGAAGAGCCAGTGAATTGACTCTTTATTCTTTCGAGGTACTCGGTGACGGTGTCACACTCTGGGATTGTGCCCACAATTGCAGGCTCAATCGTGTTCTTTATCACAGCCAAATATTTTTTGTTGGCAGTGACCCACTTCCTATGCTTAAGGTCATAGGACATTCTTTGGGATGCAAAATCCCTCTCTTTGGTTGTCCAAGCGGCATCAGTCTCGTTTGTCTCCCTCACCGGTGCCACAGGTTCAGTGGGACACGGTGAGGTGACAACCGAGTCCACCTCAGCCAAGATGAAGGTCAGGTCAATCTTTTTCTAACACTCCGTGTAGTTATCATCTTTGAGAGTGGGGATCTCTTTGATACAACCCATCAAGTTGTATCCGCCTGAAAACACAATTCATATAGAGTGAGAACATAAACATAATAATAACAATTGCATGCCTTAGTTCCAACGTTTATCAAAATTAAGACATACAATTGTCCTCTACACTAATTTTACATTACCGTTGGTCAGAAATAGAATTAATGCATGACAAATCATTATAATATTGTCATTATAGTATATTTTCTTCTTAGCATCTAGTTTTTCAATTTTAGCTCCTCTCTTTCTAATGATCTTAGTATATTTTCTTAGTATTTTAACAAGATCATCATAAGAAGGTGAGTCACCATCATCATTATCGCTATCATTATCTTCATCACTAGTATGCTCATCATCACTACTATCATCATTATTAGTTACCTTGCGTTCACCCTTAGCCATAAGGCATAGGTGTGTAGAGGATGATGGCGATGGTAGCGGTGAAGATGGAAGATCAATAGCAATGGCGGCCACCTTCTCATTGTCACTATCATCATCGGATGATCCACTAGATGAATCAATGTCCGTGAGCCAATCACCGACGATGTAGGCCTTTCACTCTTCTTCTTCTTGTGGAATTCCCTCTTCTTGCCATCTCTCTTCTTGTATGGCTTGTTCTTCTTCTTCTCATCTTCTTCTTCATTGCTTGAGTCATCTTTCTTGCCCTTGTATTTGTTCTTGTACTTGTCTTTCTTGGGCTTTGTGCATTGATGTGCTAGATGACCAAGCTCACCACAATTGAAGCAATCCATTTCGGAGATTGGCTTCCTTCTTGAGCTAGTGAAGAACTTCTTCTTACCATCAAACTTGATGCCATTCTTGTTTAGCTTTTTTAGCATCTTGGCGGTATTCTTTACCATGAGAGCAAGGCTTTCATCATCATCTTCTTTATCACTTGAGCTCTCATACTCAAGTCTTGCTTTGCTCTTCTCTTGGCTAGCTTTGAATGCTAAGTCTTTTTCTTTCTTCTTTATAGAGGATGAACCATCTTGAGGTGTGATGTGCATGTACATCCATGAGTATTGATCTTTCCCAAGATTTGTGTCGGTGTAGCGGTGGAAAGATCACCTTGGTGTAGCACGGTCACAATATGGCCATATTTGTCAATGGGGAGGACACTCAAGATTTTTCTCACAACGTCGGATGGTGACATTTGAGTTAGTCCAAGCCCATTGACTTCCTCGACAAGAACATTCAAACGTGAATACATCTCATTAGCATATTCTTTAGGAAGCATCTCAAATGAATTTAGCTTTTTAATAACAAGATGATAGCGTTCCTCACGCTCACTCTTAGTTCCCTCATGGAGCGCACAAACGTCCGACCATAGTGCATGGGCGTCTTTATGGTTCCTTACGCGGTTGAACACATCTTTGCAAAGGCCTCTAAAGATGGTGTTGCGAGTCTTTGCATTTCATTTTTCATAGTTCAATTCATCGCCTTGAAGTTGTGCGGGATTCCTAGGTCTTGGGAACCCATGACAGGCGGCTCTAAGTATTCCTATGTCTAGAGCTTCTAGGTATGCCTTCATGCGAATTTTCCAATATGCAAAATCATCCCCCTCGAAGATAGGAGGAGGTCCATTCCCGTGAGACATCTTGCTCTAAGTGGTTAAGCTTAAAAACATGAGTACGAGGCTCTGATACCAATTGAAAGGATCAAGATGCCCAAGAGAGGGGTGAATTGGGCTAATTCTAAATTTTCTTGCAATAATTAAATCCTACGGTTAGCCCAATTAACCTCTTGTGTCTAGAAAAGTGTTTCTATTAATCTAACGCACAACGGACTTGCAACCTATGTTCCAAACTTACTCCAGCATGGCAATTCTATGAATGTAAAGACAAGTATTGAATTGCTCAAAGTAAATGCTCAAAGTAAATAGAGAGAGAGGAACGTGGCGATGTTTTGCCGAGGTATCGGAGAGTCGCCACTCCCCACAGGTCCTCGTTGGAGCACCCGCGCAAGGGTGTAGCTCCCCCTAGATCCGCGCAAGGATCAAGTGCTCTCTACGGGTTGATTCTTCGACACTCCGTCGCGGCGAATCACCTAAAACCGCTCACAACTTGAGTTGGGTCACCCATAAGCTCCGCCGGGTGATCACCAAGCTCCCAATCACCACCAAGCCGTCTAGGTGATGGCGATCACCAAGAGTAACAAGCATGAACTCTCACTTGACTACTCGAAGCCTAATGAGAACGGTGGATGCACACTTTGCTACTCTTGATTCACTAATAAGGCTACTCTCTTGGATTTACGAATCTCAATCACCTCACTAGGACCTTACTCTTCTTGGCACTTACAAACGTGTTTCTTAGCTGTTGGAATGAGCAAAAGTGACTCCACACACGAGTGGAGCTTCTATTTATAAGGCAGCCTGAAAAACGAACCGTTATGTGCCTCGGCGGGGCGACCGGACGCTCCGGTCATGTTGACCGGACGCTCCGGTCAGTTCAACCCGCGGACCAGTGTTTAAATGATGACCGGACGCTGGCAGGGTCCGGTCAATACTGACCGGACGCGTCCGGTTGCATTTCTCCCTCACTGGATGCTTACTGTACTCGACCGGACGCTGTCACAGATTTCCTTCACTGGAACCTTACTGGAGTCGACCGGACGCTGCCTCTCAGCGTCCGGTCACTTGACCACTCCAGCGTCCGGTCACACCAGACTGGTTCACCTCAGTCAAATGAACTGATCGGACCCTGCGGCCAGCGTCCGGTGGCACCGGAGCCAGCGTCCGGTCAGTGTTTGACCCTCCATTCACTTCCAACTCTCGATCAATTGTGAATGAAGTTTGCTCCATCGGATCAAAGGGCTTTGTAGGAGCTACCTAGTGCTAGAATTATCAAGTATGCACCATACCTAA